>NC_091285.1:309722052-309829552 GCF_032444005.1 Ranitomeya imitator | reverse complement strand
GGGATTTCACCGCCACATTGCGTCATTGGATCTTTCAGCAAATAAGACCACGTGACCCGATGCTCGGCACACTCTCCTCTGGAAGCAGTTCAGGGTGAGTTGATAGGAGGGAGAGCTTATTTTAGAGAAGGCATATAGGCACTTTTAACCCTTTCAAGACCTTGGAGGTATCCATATGTCCAGGTTGACTGGTACTTACCGTGCTTGCATGTATGAATATGTCATGATGATTTTGCACACACGGAGGCTGTGCGTGCGCAATCAGCGACGTGTGTCAGCTGGTTCTAACAGCTGACACCTGGCACTCAGTGCCAGGAGTGTTGCCCACATCGCTCCCGGCACTTTAACTTTCTAAATGCTGCGATCGATATTGATCGCAGAGTTTAGAAGGCAAGTGAAGGGAGGGAACCCCCTCTACCTCCGATCAACGCCCCAGCGACATCATCGTTGGGGGCCAAATGTTTGCTATGGTGATCTGATGTCGTCATGGTGACATCCAGGTCACCAGGCACTAGCAAGATAGTTAAATTATGCATGATGTAGTTAATTTGCGTCTGCAGGGCTGACAGGTTTTAAAGCATTGCAATGCTCATTCATTACAGAAAATTATATATATATATATATATATATATATATATATATATATACTCGTATATACACATATTTTTTTTTGCCGGACAAGATGACATTTTCTGCTATACCATTTGTATTAATGAATTAATTTATTAATTGTTGTCTTTTTGATCCTGTTTAGTATACTTTTTGTTCGACGGTATGATGATAAATCATTGTTTCTTGCCTTGTTTTTGTTTTTACGGCATTCATTGAAGGGGTTAACTAGTAGGACAGATTTATAGGTCATCTAATTCCAGACACAGCGATACCAAACGTGTACTTTTATTGATTTTTTCAGAAAAATATTTATTTATGAGTAATATATATATATATATATATATATATATATATATATATATATATATATAGATTTATGAAAAAAAACTATAAAAATACACGTTTGGTATAGCAGTGTCCGGAATGAGATGACCTATAAAACTATCCTAGTAGATAACCCCTTCAGTGGACACCATAAAAACAAAAAAAGAGGCAAGAAACAATGATTTATCATTATACCACTGAATAAAAAGTATAATAAACTGGGCTCAAAAAGAAAAAAATGTATAAAAATGGTATATCTGAAAACATCATCTTTTCCGGCAACAAACACGCTGCAATAGAGCTCATTTAGCCAAAAAATAAAAAAAGTTATAGTTCTCAGGATAAATCGATGCAAACGTAATTCTTTTTTTCTTTTATTTATAAAATACTTTTTACTGTCTAAAAGCACCAAAATTTAAAAAATAAATGTAGTATCACTATAATTGTACTAACCCAAAGAATAAAGCTGACTTATCAATTTTACCACATGCGGAACGACATAAAAAAAAATCCTGGTTTTTGTTTTTTCTGCCTCCCAAAAATTGGAATAGAAAGCAATCAAAAAATGTAATATGTCCAAAAATGGTACCAATAAAAATGTCAAGTCGTACTGCAAAAACAAGCCCTCACACGAATATGTTGGCAGAAATATAGAAAAAATTATAGCTCTCAAAATATAACGATGGACAAACTTGTTTTTGCAATAAAAAGCGTTTTTAAGTGTATGAGAGCAGCCAAACAGAAAAACAACTATGTAAATCTGGTATCATTGAAATCGCACCAACCCAAAGAATAAAGTCGTCTAGTCACTTATACCAGATGAGGAATGACGTAAAAAATAAATGAAACCAATTTTTCACCTGCTGTTGATTTTTTCATTATGCCTCTCAAAGATCGCAGTAAGGTTCGGCACACATTAATCCTGCATTCTATGCTAAGTGCATACACCATGGTTTCCATGTAAATCTCTGAGAAATGTGATTTAGATGGCATGCCCTGTCTAAGGGTATGTGCACACGTATTCTTGAGGTCTGCGGATTTTTCTGCAGCGGATTTGTGAAAACCGCAGGGAAAAGGCACTGTGTTTTACCTGCGGATTTCCTGCGGAATTACCACGGATTTACTGTGGTTTTTGTGCGGATTCCACTGCGGTTTTACACCTGCGGTTTTCTATTATGGAGCAGGTGTAAAACCGCTGTGGATTCTGCACAAAGAATTGACATTTGCGGAAAAAAGCGTGCTGAAATGCAGCGGTTTACATTCCGCAGCATGTGCACTGCGGATTGCGTTTCCCATAGGTTTACAATGTACTGTAAACGCATGGGAAACTGCTGCGGATCCGCAGCTGCGGAAATGTTGCGGATCCACAGCAAAATCCGCAGAGTGTGAATATAGCCTAGGATTCCCTCTATTGAGGCAGATGGAGGCCCTGTGGATGCCGTCTGGCCAACTATTATCCGACACTGTCTGCCTTTTTAGGTCTGCCACAGTTTTTTGCACTTCTGAAAAGGACAACATTGAAGAGATGCCAGACTGAGTCCAGAGCAACTCAACTTCCCAAAAAAAGCTTCAAATCAACCCACAAAAAAAGCAAGTCCATTATCTGATATCGGAAATATAGGGGTTTCCACATTACTGGTAGAACAAAGATTCTAAAATAGTGAAATGGCTCTTTGCCCCCCAAAAGAAATTCAGCAAATTCTGAGCTCCCAAATTCAAATGGCCCCCTTTCTTCTGGATCTCACTGTGCCTAAACCATATTTAGCCTCCATATGTTTGGAATTACTATATCAATGACAGCCCATCTATTTTACTGGTGCATGTGTCCAGATGCATGAGTTGGTCGCTACAACATATTGATCACTGCAATGTACTGGTCACTAAAACGTACTGGTCAGAAAAATATACTATTCACTAAGATGTAATGGTCACTACAACTTATAGGCACTACAACATATGGGCACATTAATGGCAGTTTGCAATTTTCACTCAGCAACAGACACTTGTTCTTGTTTCTGGAAAACACGCATGGAGTTAAAAAAAAGTTACTACACATGTAGATAAGTTCCCAAAGGGGAATTATTTCCAAAATGGGGTGACTTGAGGGGGCATTCTGCTTTTCCAGCACTTAGGGGCTCTGTAAATGGAGTCCGCATACAATTCTAAGAAAATCTGTTCTTCAGGAGAAAAAAAGCACTCCGTGCTTCCCGAGTATCCCTGTATGGCTGAGCAGTACTTTACAACCACATATGGGGTAACTCTACAGTCATCAGAAAATGTTGGACAAATTTTAGTGATGACAGAAAACAAAAAGGCAGAAAATAGACTGGCACATCCAAACTAGTGTGAATAGGTGCATACCAGGAGCAGCTACCTCCATATATAATATACAAAAAAGGTTGCACTCTATTGTGCCAAAACACGTCAAATATGAAATACATGAAATATGAATTGCAAACTTGCTTTTTGAACATTGGGAAAAATTTTTTTGAGATGCTTAGCACAGAATTTGGCCAAATAGTGTGAGCCCATCAACCATCCTCAAGGTGGTCTCATTAAAAAACTGATGGGTACCTGACCTCCCTGTCCAAATGTGAACACTTACCGAAGGCTAATGTCTGCATGCTTGGGTGAATATGGACACCTCTCTCAGACAAATTTTAGTGCCAATTTTGCCCATTTTGCCTTGTGAAAATGTAAAATCTGAGGTTAAAACCAAATTTTAGTGGTAAAAATGTAATTATTTTTTCTTCACTGCCCAATGGTATAAAATTCGATGACATACAGTACCTGTTGTGTCAATATGATCATTGCATCACTGGAATAATTAATTGAGAGGTGTAGTTTGTAAAATGGTGTCTTTTATGTGGGGTTCTGCTATTCTAGCACCTCAGGGACTCTGCCAATGTGACATGTCACCCGCAAACCAGTTCAGCAAAATCTGAACTCCAGTATGGCGCTTCTTCACTTCTGACTAGTGTTGAGCGATACCTTCCGATATCGGAAAGTATCGGTATCGGTTTGGATCGGCCGATATTCAAAAAATATCGGATATCGCCGATACCGATACCCGATCCCAATGCAAGTCAATGGGACCAAAATATCGGAATTAAAATAAACCCTTTCTTTCCTTGTAGGTTCATTCTACCTGAAGGAAAACAACTAAGAATAATGTAGGATGTATGGGGGAGGTGGCGGAGACATTAAAGGCAATGAGGATTAGTCCAATCAAATAGAATAGCATGTTTTTTTTTTTTTTTTAAAGACGTTCGGATTGAAAAAGATATTGAGTATGTAAATTTTTTTTATTTTGTCAGATATTGATGTTTCACTATTCCACGCCCTTCCCCTTCTTTTTTTTCTTTTTTTTTTTTCTTTTCCCACACTTTCATCTTCATCATCATCAGCATCCTTGACATCAACTTCTTCACCTTATTCATCTTCTTCTTCATCTTCTACCTATTTTTTTTTTTTATTACATTCTTCATATTCATTTTCTTCAACTATTATTATTCTTCCTATTCTACATATTCTTTTTATTCCACTGTTATTATTCTTCCTATTCTACTTCTTCATCATATTCTCATTTGTGACAGGCATTCCCGTAGTTGTTATCTATAAAAGTTGGAAGATTACACCTTCCGTTCTGCCAGTCACAAAAGTTACATTTGTCCGCGTTCAGTTTGGCCTGCAGCATCAGGCTTTATCCAGGGGCACCACGAGGAGGAACGGACTCACCCCCATACACTGCTTAGTCTTCTTCTGCATATAATTTAGATAATATCTTTTGCTCTGATATTAAGTCTTATGCTTAATGTTCTTCTGCTCTTTGTTCTGCAGCCTCTTGTTCTTCTGCTTCTCGGTCTTCCATGTTGTCGTCTCCAGGGTCTTCGTCTCCAGTGTCGTCATCTCCGCCGTCGTCGTCTCAGCCGTCGTCGTCTCCGCCGTCGTCGTCGTCGTCGTCATCGGGGTGGTCTTCCGGGTCGTCGTCATCGGGGTGGTCTTCCGGGTTGTCGACGTTAGGGTCTTCAACTTGGAAATGTAGCAGAAGGTACAAGAAGGCTGAGAAAATGCCAAGAACCAGCTGATGGAACTGGAACTCGGATGGCTACCCGAAGGTTCAAGAGCCTATGGAACTACCGAGGACCAGCTGACGTTACTGGAACCCGGTTACTAAGCAGGAGGTACCCGTGCTAAAAAGCACTACCAAGGACCGCCTGACGTTGGCGGAACTCGGATACCCAGAAGGAGGCACCTAAGCCAAAGGCTCTGCCCGGAACCAGATGACGTTACTGGAACCAGGATGGGGAGCAGAAGGTACAAGAGCAAAAGACACTGCCGAGAACCAGCTGACGGTACTGGAACCCGGATGGGTAGCCGAATGTCCAAGAGCCAATGGAACTACCAAGGACCAGCTGACGTTACTGGAACCCGGTTACTAAGCAGGAGGTACCCGTGCCTGAAAGCACTACCAAGGACCACCTGACATTGGTGGAACTTGGATACCCAGAAGGAGGCACCTAAGCCAAAGGCTCTGCCCGGAACCAGCTGACGGTACTGGAACCAGGATGGGGAGCAGAAGGTACAAGAGCAAAAGACACTGCCGAGAACCAGCTGACGGTGCTGGAACCAGGTGGTGGACCCCAAGGCCCACAGGAGAGGAGAGAACAGCTAGGCCGCGAGGCAGCCGCAGTTACCGAACCCCAACAGTCCTACAGGGGGAGCTGGGCCTACTGGCACTACAGAACCAGCCTTGACTACCAGTTCACGCAGCCCACATAGGAAGCTCCTAAACTGGAGGCACCCTGGAGTTGGCTAACTCGACCGCCCCACGACGGGGCAAGCATAGGCGTCTCAGTGAAGTTGACACAACCCGGAAACAGCTGACGGTGCTGAAACCAGGCTTGGCACGAGGGAGTACCTGTGACAAGAACACTGCCGAGAACCAGCTGGCGGTGCTGGAACCCGGATGCATTGCCCCAGTGTGCAAGAGCCAATGGCACGACCGAGGACCAGCTGACGGTGCTGGAACCCGGTTGCTAAGCTGTAGGTGCCCGCGCTTAAAAGCACTACCAAGGACCGCCTGGCGTTGGCGGAACTCGGATACCCAGGAGGAGGCACCTAAGCCAAAGGCTCGGCCCGGAACCAGCTGACGGTGCTGGAACCAGGTGGTGGACCCCAAGGCCCACAGGAGAGGAGAGAACAGCTAGGCCGCGAGGCAGCCGCAGTTACCGAACCCCAACAGTCCTACAGGGGGAGCTGGGCCTACTGGCACTACAGAACCAGCCTTGACTACCAGTTCACGCAGCCCACATAGGAAGCTCCTAAACTGGAGGCACCCTGGAGTTGGCTAACTCGACCGCCCCACGACGGGGCAAGCATAGGCGTCTCAGTGAAGTTGACACAACCCGGAAACAGCTGACGGTGCTGAAACCAGGCTTGGCACGAGGGAGTACCTGTGACAAGAACACTGCCGAGAACCAGCTGGCGGTGCTGGAACCCGGATGCGTTGCCCCAGTGTGCAAGAGCCAATGGCACGACCGAGGACCAGCTGACGGTGCTGGAACCCGGTTGCTAAGCTGTAGGTGCCCGCGCTTAAAAGCACTACCAAGGACCGCCTGGCGTTGGCGGAACACGGATACCCAGGAGGAGGCACCTAAGCCAAAGGCTCGGCCCGGAACCAGCTGACGGTGCTGGAACCAGGTGGTGGACCCCAAGGCCCACAGGAGAGGAGAGAACAGCTAGGCCGCGAGGCAGCCGCAGTTACCGAACCCCAACAGTCCTACAGGGGGAGCTGGGCCTACTGGCACTACAGAACCAGCCTTGACTACCAGTTCACGCAGCCCACATAGGAAGCTCCTAAACTGGAGGCACCCTGGAGTTGGCTAACTCGACCGCCCCACGACGGGGCAAGCATAGGCGTCTCAGTGAAGTTGACACAACCCGGAAACAGCTGACGGTGCTGAAACCAGGCTTGGCACGAGGGAGTACCTGTGACAAGAACACTGCCGAGAACCAGCTGGCGGTGCTGGAACCCGGATGCGTTGCCCCAGTGTGCAAGAGCCAATGGCACGACCGAGGACGAGCTGACGGTGCTGGAACCCGGTTGCTAAGCTGTAGGTGCCCGCGCTTAAAAGCACTACCAAGGACCGCCTGGCGTTGGCGGAACTCGGATACCCAGGAGGAGGCACCTAAGCCAAAGGCTCGGCCCGGAACCAGCTGACGGTGCTGGAACCAGGTGGTGGACCCCAAGGCCCACAGGAGAGGAGAGAACAGCTAGGCCGCGAGGCAGCCGCAGTTACCGAACCCCAACAGTCCTACAGGGGGAGCTGGGCCTACTGGCACTACAGAACCAGCCTTGACTACCAGTTCACGCAGCCCACATAGGAAGCTCCTAAACTGGAGGCACCCTGGAGTTGGCTAACTCGACCGCCCCACGACGGGGCAAGCATAGGCGTCTCAGTGAAGTTGACACAACCCGGAAACAGCTGACGGTGCTGAAACCAGGCTTGGCACGAGGGAGTACCTGTGACAAGAACACTGCCGAGAACCAGCTGGCGGTGCTGGAACCCGGATGCGTTGCCCCAGTGTGCAAGAGCCAATGGCACGACCGAGGACCAGCTGACGGTGCTGGAACCCGGTTGCTAAGCTGTAGGTGCCCGCGCTTAAAAGCACTACCAAGGACCGCCTGGCGTTGGCGGAACACGGATACCCAGGAGGAGGCACCTAAGCCAAAGGCTCGGCCCGGAACCAGCTGACGGTGCTGGAACCAGGTGGTGGACCCCAAGGCCCACAGGAGAGGAGAGAACAGCTAGGCCGCGAGGCAGCCGCAGTTACCGAACCCCAACAGTCCTACAGGGGGAGCTGGGCCTACTGGCACTACAGAACCAGCCTTGACTACCAGTTCACGCAGCCCACATAGGAAGCTCCTAAACTGGAGGCACCCTGGAGTTGGCTAACTCGACCGCCCCACGACGGGGCAAGCATAGGCGTCTCAGTGAAGTTGACACAACCCGGAAACAGCTGACGGTGCTGAAACCAGGCTTGGCACGAGGGAGTACCTGTGACAAGAACACTGCCGAGAACCAGCTGGCGGTGCTGGAACCCGGATGCGTTGCCCCAGTGTGCAAGAGCCAATGGCACGACCGAGGACCAGCTGACGGTGCTGGAACCCGGTTGCTAAGCTGTAGGTGCCCGCGCTTAAAAGCACTACCAAGGACCGCCTGGCGTTGGCGGAACACGGATACCCAGGAGGAGGCACCTAAGCCAAAGGCTCGGCCCGGAACCAGCTGACGGTGCTGGAACCAGGTGGTGGACCCCAAGGCCCACAGGAGAGGAGAGAACAGCTAGGCCGCGAGGCAGCCGCAGTTACCGAACCCCAACAGTCCTACAGGGGGAGCTGGGCCTACTGGCACTACAGAACCAGCCTTGACTACCAGTTCACGCAGCCCACATAGGAAGCTCCTAAACTGGAGGCACCCTGGAGTTGGCTAACTCGACCGCCCCACGACGGGGCAAGCATAGGCGTCTCAGTGAAGTTGACACAACCCGGAAACAGCTGACGGTGCTGAAACCAGGCTTGGCACGAGGGAGTACCTGTGACAAGAACACTGCCGAGAACCAGCTGGCGGTGCTGGAACCCGGATGCGTTGCCCCAGTGTGCAAGAGCCAATGGCACGACCGAGGACCAGCTGACGGTGCTGGAACCCGGTTGCTAAGCTGTAGGTGCCCGCGCTTAAAAGCACTACCAAGGACCGCCTGGCGTTGGCGGAACTCGGATACCCAGGAGGAGGCACCTAAGCCAAAGGCTCGGCCCGGAACCAGCTGACGGTGCTGGAACCAGGTGGTGGACCCCAAGGCCCACAGGAGAGGAGAGAACAGCTAGGCCGCGAGGCAGCCGCAGTTACCGAACCCCAACAGTCCTACAGGGGGAGCTGGGCCTACTGGCACTACAGAACCAGCCTTGACTACCAGTTCACGCAGCCCACATAGGAAGCTCCTAAACTGGAGGCACCCTGGAGTTGGCTAACTCGACCGCCCCACGACGGGGCAAGCATAGGCGTCTCAGTGAAGTTGACACAACCCGGAAACAGCTGACGGTGCTGAAACCAGGCTTGGCACGAGGGAGTACCTGTGACAAGAACACTGCCGAGAACCAGCTGGCGGTGCTGGAACCCGGATGCGTTGCCCCAGTGTGCAAGAGCCAATGGCACGACCGAGGACCAGCTGACGGTGCTGGAACCCGGTTACTAAGCTGTAGGTGCCCGCGCTTAAAAGCACTACCAAGGACCGCCTGGCGTTGGCGGAACTCGGATACCCAGGAGGAGGCACCTAAGCCAAAGGCTCGGCCCGGAACCAGCTGACGGTGCTGGAACCAGGTGGTGGACCCCAAGGCCCACAGGAGAGGAGAGAACAGCTAGGCCGCGAGGCAGCCGCAGTTACCGAACCCCAACAGTCCTACAGGGGGAGCTGGGCCTACTGGCACTACAGAACCAGCCTTGACTACCAGTTCACGCAGCCCACATAGGAAGCTCCTAAACTGGAGGCACCCTGGAGTTGGCTAACTCGACCGCCCCACGACGGGGCAAGCATAGGCGTCTCAGTGAAGTTGACACAACCCGGAAACAGCTGACGGTGCTGAAACCAGGCTTGGCACGAGGGAGTACCTGTGACAAGAACACTGCCGAGAACCAGCTGGCGGTGCTGGAACCCGGATGCGTTGCCCCAGTGTGCAAGAGCCAATGGCACGACCGAGGACCAGCTGACGGTGCTGGAACCCGGTTGCTAAGCTGTAGGTGCCCGCGCTTAAAAGCACTACCAAGGACCGCCTGGCGTTGGCGGAACTCGGATACCCAGGAGGAGGCACCTAAGCCAAAGGCTCGGCCCGGAACCAGCTGACGGTGCTGGAACCAGGTGGTGGACCCCAAGGCCCACAGGAGAGGAGAGAACAGCTAGGCCGCGAGGCAGCCGCAGTTACCGAACCCCAACAGTCCTACAGGGGGAGCTGGGCCTACTGGCACTACAGAACCAGCCTTGACTACCAGTTCACGCAGCCCACATAGGAAGCTCCTAAACTGGAGGCACCCTGGAGTTGGCTAACTCGACCGCCCCACGACGGGGCAAGCATAGGCGTCTCAGTGAAGTTGACACAACCCGGAAACAGCTGACGGTGCTGAAACCAGGCTTGGCACGAGGGAGTACCTGTGACAAGAACACTGCCGAGAACCAGCTGGCGGTGCTGGAACCCGGATGCGTTGCCTTGCCTATTAAAGATTGTCTTCCTAGAGCCCCAACTAGCGGTGTTGGAGCAAAGGGTAAGCAGGGGGAGATGAGTGTAGGCCGAAGCCTGCACTGGAGGCAGCTTTGTGTCTGCGTTGCGTTTGCAGGACACTTTGCCGGCTACACACTGGGGGAACAGCTGGCGTTGCTGAACCCCACTAACACAATGGCGTGTGTTTTTATCTGTGCAGCTAGCACTTGCGGGCAAAAACTAGCGATGTTAGAGCCCGTGTTGAAGCAGGAGGAGGAGGAGAGGAGCAGAGTGTAGGCCGAAGCCTAGTTGAACCAATTTCAAAGGAAACCTTTAACCCCCCCCTCAGGTGTTACAAAGTACAAGAGACACACCTTGTGCAGTATTAATGCTGCACAAGTGAAAGGTTGCTCTATTAATTTGTCTACTTGCACACGCTGAATGAAAGACATACACAATTTACCCCATTCTACAGTCAAACTGTAGTGGATGCGTGACTTGGTTTTTTGATGAGACGCAGCACAGGTGTCCAAAATAACGCCTTGGTGCTTGGCGCAGCTTCCTGAGCGTTGTTATTTGCTGTACAGGAGTCTGCGCTCTTGTGTTATCCCTTGGCAATGCCCTGTTAGCGCTGCCCATCTTATGACCTCATTTCATGTTGGCCGGTGCGGTTAACGATGGCCATAAATCCCAGACCCACAGTGTCTTTTCATAAAGCCACACTGCGGTGCTGGGATTCGTGGCCTTGAGCAGTAAATATTTTGGCCGCTCACACACGTCCTTACACCTGCTTCAGACTGGGCGGCCTCTGCTGATCCCTTCTCGCATGCCGCGGCCATGAGGCTGCACAGTCTGAAGAAGGCGGAAGGAGATGAGTTAAGACAGGCGAAGATATGCACTGCTCGTGCCCATCAATCACACCCTCGCAGTCAAAATAATTAAGACAACGAGGAGCATTTTATTCAGGCAGGGCGGACGAACAGGCGCAAGTAGCCAACCAATGATGTCAGAAGACGGGAAGCGCTACCAAGGGGGGTGCTGCGTATCATTAGAAAGGAAAGTCACACCTCAGGGACAGTGGAATGGTCTCAAAGAGACACATTTTGTACGTGTTGAGTTCCACGTGGGCAAGGAGAAAACATCAGCCACCTTGTACAAATGCAGCAGTACTGCTGTACAAGGTGGCTGTTATACATAGAAACACCTGGGGGTGGGGGCCAGGCTCCCTTCAATTTCAGTTCATGTGCCTGCGTGGCGTTTGCAGGTCACGTTGCAAGCTGCACAGCAGGGGAACAGCAGGCGGTGCTGAACCCCACTAACACATTGGCTGGTGTTTTTCTCTGTGCAGCTAGCATGTCCGGGCAGAAACTGGCGTTGTTTGAGCCCAGGGTCAGCAGGAGGAGGAGAGGAGCAAAGTGTAGGCCGAAGCCTGCACTGGTGGCAGCTTTTGTTCTGTTGTGCCAGCGTGGCTTGTGCTGGACACGTTGCCGACTACACAGCAGGGGAACAGCTGGCGGTGCTGAACCCCACTAACACATTGGCTGGTGTTTTTCTCTGTGCAGCTAGCATTTCCGGGCAAAAACTAGCGGTGTTTGAGCCCAGGGTCAGCAGGAGGAGTAGAGGAGCAGAGTGTAGGCCGAAGCCTAGTTGAACCAATTTCAAAGGTTACCTTTAACCCCCCCCTCAGGTGTTGCAAGGTACAAGAGCCACACCTTGAACAGCATTAATGATGCACAAGTCAAAGGTTGCTCTATTTAATTTTGCTCCTTGCACACGCTGAATTAAACACGTACACTATTTAGCCCATTATACTGTCAAACAGTAGTGGAGGCGTGACTACTAGTCTTTTTAAGGAGACGCAGCACAGGTGTACAAATTTACACCTAGGTGCTGTGCGCAGATTCCTTACCGTTGTTATTTGCAGTACAGGAAACTGCGCTCTTGTGTTATCCCTTGGCAATACCCTGTTAGTGCAGGCCGTCTCATGACCTCATTTCATGTTGGCCGGTGCGGTTAACGATGGCCATAAATCCCAGACCCACAGTGGCTTTTCCTAAAGTCACACTGCGGTGCTGGGATTCGTGGCCTTGTGCAGTAAATATGTTCGCCGCTCACACATGTCCTTACACCTGCTTCAGACTGGGCGGCCTCAGCTGATCCCTTATCGCATGCCGCGGCCATGAGGCCGCACAGTCAGAAGAAGGCGGAAGGAGGGGAGTGAAAACAGGGGAACATATGCACTGCTCGTGCCCATCAATCACACCCTCGCAGTCAAAATATATGAGACAACGGGGGGCGTTGTGTCGGGCAGGGGGGACGCACAGGCACAGCCAGCCAACCAATGATGTCAGGAGACGGGCAGCGCTAACAATGGGGGTGCTGCGTGTCATTAAAAAGGAAAGTCACACCTCAGGGACATTGTAATGGTCTGTAATGAGACACATTTTGTACTTGTTGAGTTCCACGTGTGCAAGGAGAAAAAGTCAGCCACCTTGTACAAATGCAGCAGTACTGCTGTACAAGGTGGCTGTTATACATAGAAACACCTGGGGGGGTGGGGGGCAGGCTCCCTTCAATTTCAGTTCATGTGCCTGCGTGGCGTTTGCAGGTCACGTTGCAAGCTACACAGCAGGGGAACAGCTGGCGTTGCTGAACCCCACTGACACATTGACTGGTGTTTTTCTCTGTGCAGATTGCATGTCCGGGCAAAAACTAGCGGTGTTAGAGCCCAGGGTCAGCAGGAGGAGGAGGAGAGGAGCAAAGTGTAGGACGAAGCCTGCACTGGTGGCAGCTTTTGGTCGGTTGTGCCAGCGTGGCTTGTGCTGGACACGATGCCGGCTACACAGCGGGGGAACAGCAGGCGGTGCTGAACCCCACTAACACATTGGCTGGTGTTTTTCTCTGTGCAGCTAGCATGTCCGGGCAGAAACTGGCGTTGTTTGAGCCCAGGGTCAGCAGGAGGAGGAGAGGAGCAAAGTGTAGGCCGAAGCCTGCACTGGTGGCAGCTTTTGTTCTGTTGTGCCAGCGTGGCTTGTGCTGGACACGTTGCCGACTACACAGCAGGGGAACAGCTGGCGGTGCTGAACCCCACTAACACATTGGCTGGTGTTTTTCTCTGTGCAGCTAGCATTTCCGGGCAAAAACTAGCGGTGTTTGAGCCCAGGGTCAGCAGGAGGAGTAGAGGAGCAGAGTGTAGGCCGAAGCCTAGTTGAACCAATTTCAAAGGTTACCTTTAACCCCCCCCTCAGGTGTTGCAAGGTACAAGAGCCACACCTTGAACAGCATTAATGATGCACAAGTCAAAGGTTGCTCTATTTAATTTTGCTCCTTGCACACGCTGAATTAAACACGTACACTATTTAGCCCATTATACTGTCAAACAGTAGTGGAGGCGTGACTACTAGTCTTTTTAAGGAGACGCAGCACAGGTGTACAAATTTACACCTAGGTGCTGTGCGCAGATTCCTTACCGTTGTTATTTGCAGTACAGGAAACTGCGCTCTTGTGTTACCCCTTGGCAATACCCTGTTAGTGCAGGCCGTCTCATGACCTCATTTCATGTTGGCCGGTGCGGTTAACGATGGCCATAAATCCCAGACCCACAGTGGCTTTTCCTAAAGTCACACTGCGGTGCTGGGATTCGTGGCCTTGTGCAGTAAATATGTTCGCCGCTCACACATGTCCTTACACCTGCTTCAGACTGGGCGGCCTCAGCTGATCCCTTATCGCATGCCGCGGCCATGAGGCCGCACAGTCAGAAGAAGGCGGAAGGAGGGGAGTGAAAACAGGGGAACATATGCACTGCTCGTGCCCATCAATCACACCCTCGCAGTCAAAATATATGAGACAACGGGGGGCGTTGTGTCGGGCAGGGGGGACGCACAGGCACAGCCAGCCAACCAATGATGTCAGGAGACGGGCAGCGCTAACAATGGGGGTGCTGCGTGTCATTAAAAAGGAAAGTCACACCTCAGGGACATTGTAATGGTCTGTAATGAGACACATTTTGTACTTGTTGAGTTCCACGTGTGCAAGGAGAAAAAGTCAGCCACCTTGTACAAATGCAGCAGTACTGCTGTACAAGGTGGCTGTTATACATAGAAACACCTGGGGGGGTGGGGGGCAGGCTCCCTTCAATTTCAGTTCATGTGCCTGCGTGGCGTTTGCAGGTCACGTTGCAAGCTACACAGCAGGGGAACAGCTGGCGTTGCTGAACCCCACTGACACATTGACTGGTGTTTTTCTCTGTGCAGATTGCATGTCCGGGCAAAAACTAGCGGTGTTAGAGCCCAGGGTCAGCAGGAGGAGGAGGAGAGGAGCAAAGTGTAGGACGAAGCCTGCACTGGTGGCAGCTTTTGGTCGGTTGTGCCAGCGTGGCTTGTGCTGGACACGATGCCGGCTACACAGCGGGGGAACAGCAGGCGGTGCTGAACCCCACTAACACATTGGCTGGTGTTTTTCTCTGTGCAGCTAGCATGTCCGGGCAGAAACTGGCGTTGTTTGAGCCCAGGGTCAGCAGGAGGAGGAGAGGAGCAAAGTGTAGGCCGAAGCCTGCACTGGTGGCAGCTTTTGTTCTGTTGTGCCAGCGTGGCTTGTGCTGGACACGTTGCCGACTACACAGCAGGGGAACAGCTGGCGGTGCTGAACCCCACTAACACATTGGCTGGTGTTTTTCTCTGTGCAGCTAGCATTTCCGGGCAAAAACTAGCGGTGTTTGAGCCCAGGGTCAGCAGGAGGAGTAGAGGAGCAGAGTGTAGGCCGAAGCCTAGTTGAACCAATTTCAAAGGTTACCTTTAACCCCCCCCTCAGGTGTTGCAAGGTACAAGAGCCACACCTTGAACAGCATTAATGATGCACAAGTCAAAGGTTGCTCTATTTAATTTTGCTCCTTGCACACGCTGAATTAAACACGTACACTATTTACCCCATTATACTGTCAAACAGTTGTGGAGGCGTGACTTGTCTTTTTAACGAGACGCAGCACAGGTGTCAAAATTTGCACCTAGGTACTGGGCGCAGATTCCTGAGCGTTGTTATTTGCTGTACAGGAGTCTGCGCTATTGTGATCCCTTGGCCATGCGCTGTGAGCGCTTCCTGTCTTCTGACCTCATTTCATGTCGGCCGTTGCGGTTAGCGATGGACATGAATCCCAGACCCACAGTGTGTTTTCAAAAAATCACACTGCGTGGCTGGGATTCGTGGCCTTGTGCAGTAAATAGGTTTGCCGCTTACACATGTCCTTACACCTGCTCCAGACTGGGCGGCCTCAGCTGATCCCTTATCGCCTACCACGGCCAGGAGGCCGCACAGTCTGAAGAAGGCGGAAGGAGATGAGTTAAGACAGGCGAACATATGCACTGCTCGTGCCCATAAACCACACCCTCGCTGACAAAATAAATATGACAACGAGGGGCGTTGTTTCTAGCAGGGCGGATGCACAGGCGCAGCCAGCTAACCATGATGACAAAAGACGGGAAACGCTACCAAGGGGGGTGCTGCGTATCATTACAAAGGAAAGTCACACCTCAGGGACAGTGGAATGGTCTCAATGAGACACATTTTGTACGTGTTGAGTTCCACGTGGGCAAGGAGAAAAAGTCAGCCACCTTGTACAAATGCAGCAGTACTGCTGTACTAGGTGGCTGTTATACATAGAAACACCTGGGGGGGTGGGGCCAGGTTCCCTTTTAATTTCAGTTCCTGTGCCTGCATGGCGTTTGCAGGTCACGTTGCCGGCTACACAGCAGGGGAACAGCTGGCGTTGCTGAACCCCACTAACACATTGGCTGGTGTTTTTCTCTGTGCAGCTAGCACTTCCGGGCAAAAACTAGCGGTGTTTGAGCCCAGGGTCAGCAGGAGGAGGAGAGGAGCAGAGTGTAGGCCGAAGCCTGCACTGGTGGCAGCTTTTGTTCTGTTGTGCCAGCGTGGCTTGTGCTGGACACGTTGCCGACTACACAGCAGGGGAACAGCTGGCGGTGCTGAACCCCACTGACACATCACCTAGTGTTTTTTTCTGTGTAGACAACACTTCCAGGTGGCAACTGACAGTGTTGAAACCCAGGGAATCAAAGAGGAGCAGAGTGTAGGCCGAAGCCTGCAGTGGAGCAAGTTGAAAGGGAACCTTTAACCCCCCCCCCCAGGCATTTGTTGCTGAAAGAGCCATCTTGTACAGCAGTAATACTGCACATGGAAAATGGTGGCTCCGAAAATTATGCTCCTTGCAAACGCTGAAGTACACACTCATATAATGTGTCCCCTCACACCGTCAAACCATCCCGGAAGTGGGACTTTCCTTTGTAATGTGACACAGCACAGCCGTCATTCCAACCCCCTTGGTGCCGGGCACCACCTCCTCAACGTTGTTTGGTTCTGTCACGGAGCCCGCACTGTAATGTTATCCCTTGGCCATGCACAGTTAGCGGTGCCCGTCTTCTGACATCATGTAGGTGTCAGGCTGGCAGTGCCTGTGCGTCCAAGCTGCCCGAGATCCAACCTTGCAGTGTCATCTAATGTAGTCCCACTGCGGGCCAGGGATCCATGGGCATGCGCAGTGCATATCATCGCCTCTCACTCACCTCCTTCCTGCTTCTTCAGACTGTGCGGCGTCACGGCCGTGGCATGCTATTAGGGATCAGCTGACGCCGCCTAGTCTGAAGAAGCGTGAAGAAGGGGAGTGAGAGGCTAGTATATGCACTGCGCATGGCCATGGATACCAGGCCGACTGTGGGATCACATTAGACGACACTGCGAGGTGTGATTTCGGGCAGCGTGGACGCACAGGCGCAGCCAGGACGACAACAAATGATGTCAGAGGACGGGCAGCGCAAACTGTGCATGGCCAAGGGATAACATAACAGCGCAGGGTCCATGACGGAATCAAACAACGCTAAGGAGGCAGCGCACGGTGCCAAGGGGGTAGCAATGACGGCTGTGCTGCGTCACATTACAAAGGAAAGTCCCACCTCCGGGACGGTTGGACGGTGTGAGGGGACACATTACATGAGTGTGTAGTTCAGCGTTTGCAAGGAGCATAATTTCAAGAGCGACCTTTCCCTTGTGCAGTATTAGTGCTGCACATGGTGGCTCTTTCAGTAACAAACGCCTAGGGGGGGGGGGGGACAGGTCCCCTTACATTTTAGTTGTGCCAGCGTGGCGGTCGCATGACACGTTGCCGGATACACAGCTGGGGATCAGCTGACGTTACTGAACCCCAATAACAGAGGAGCGACTGTTGACTGTGCACACAGCACTTCCAGGCACCAACTGGCGGTGTTAGAGCCCAGGGACAGCAGGAGGAGCAGATTGGAGGTATTGCCGCACACACAGCTGGGGATCAGCTGACGTTACTGAACCCCAATAACAGAGGAGCGACTGTTGACTGTGCACACAGCACTTCCAGGCACCAACTGGCGGTGTTAGAGCCCAGGGACAGCAGGAGGAGCAGATTGGAGGTATTGCCGCACACACAGCTGGGGATCAGCTGACGTTACTGAACCCCAATAACAGAGGAGCGACTGTTGACTGTGCACACAGCACTTCCAGGCACCAACTGGCGGTGTTAGAGCCCAGGGACAGCAGGAGGAGCAGAGGAACAGAGTGTAGGCCGAAGCCTGATTGGAGCAAGTTGAAAGGAAACCTTTAACCCCCCCCCCCAAGACGTTTGTAGCTGAAAGAGCCATGTTGTGCAGCACTAAGGATGCAAAAGGAAAAGGTTGCTCTTTTAATTATGCTCCTTGCAAACACCGAAGTAAACACTAAAAATGTGTCCCTTTATACCGTTAAACCGTTCCGGAGGTGCGAATTTCCTTCGTAATGGGACACAGCACAGCTGTCATTCCTATCCCCTTGATGCCGTGCGCTGCCTCCTCAGCGTTGTTTTAAGCTGCCACGGAGCCTGCGCTGTTCTGTTAGCCCTTGGCCATGCCCAATTAGCGCTGCCTGTCTTCTGACATAATTTGGTGTCAGGCTGTCAGTGCCTGTGCGTCCACGCTGCTCCAGATCCCACCTCGCAGTCTCATCTAACGTAATCCCACTGCGGGCCTTGGAACCATGGGCATGCACAGTGCATAACCTCGACTCTCACTCCCCTCCTTCCCTCTTCTTCAGACTGTGCGGTGTCACGGCCGTGGCATGCTAGGGATCAGCTGACGGCGCACAGTCTAAAGAAGGCGGAGGGAAATGAGCGAGAGCCCGAGGGGAAGATATGCACTGCGCATGCCCATGGATCCCAGGCCCGCAGTGTGACTCAATCAGAAGACACTGCGAGGCGGGATCTCGGGCACCGCGGCCGCACAGGCGCAGCCAGCCTGACACCAAATTATGTCAGAAGACAGGCAGCGCAAATAGGGCATGCCCAAGGGATAACAGAACAGCGCAGGCTCCGTGACAGCTTAAAACAACGCTGAGGAGGCAGCGCATGGCACCAAGGGGGTAGGAATGACGGCTGTGCTGCGTCACATTACGAAGGAAAGTCCCAGCTCCGGGACGGTATAACGGTATCAGTGAACACATTTTATAAGTGTTAAGTTCTGCGTGTGCAAAGAGCTAAAAAAAAAGAGCTACCTTTTCCTTGTGCAGCATTACTGCTGCACAAGATGGCTCTTTCAGTAACAAACGACGGGGGGGGGGGGGGACAGGTTCCCTTACATTTAGGTTGTTGTGCCAGCGTGGCGGTCGCAGGACACATTGCCGGCTACACAGCTGGGGATCAGCTGACGTTACTGAAACCCAATAACACTGGGTCGTATGTTTTTACTGTGCAGCCTGCACTTCTGAGCCGCAACTGGCGGTGTTGGAGCCCAGGAATAGCAGTTCAGGTGGTAGAAAGATGAACACAGCAGGAGACCTGGATGACACCCAATTACTTAATCAGGCAGAGGAGTGGCAAATTCCTGCGAGATCCAGGCCTGGTTCATTTTCAGGAAAGTAAGCCGGTCAACGTTATCGGAGGATAGTCGCATGCGACGGTCTGTTAGTACACCACCTGCGGCACTAAAGACACGTTCCGATAAGACACTAGCCGCAGGGCAAGCCAGCACCTCCAATGCATACTGGCTTAGCTCTGGCCATGTATCCAGCTTAGAGACCCAAAACTTGAACGGGGAAGAGCCGTCTGGGAGTACAGTAAGAGGGCAAGCCATGTAGTCTGTCACCATCTGACGGAACCGTTGCCTCCTGCTGACTGGAGCCGCCGGTGATGGTGTAGACATTTGGGGCGGGCACACAAAAGTGTGCCAGAGTTGTGCCATACTGGGCTTGCCTTGGGCAGAGGCACTGCTTCTGCTCCCTCTTTGGGCAGAGCCTCCCCCACTGCCTCGACGCACTGAGCTGCTTTGTAAAGCACTAGCAGCACTCCTCTCAGTTGGACAGGAGAAGATGATGGAATTCACCAGTGTGTCGTGGTACTCCCGCAATTTACGCTCCCGGGTCAACGCAGGGATGAGGTTTTGGACGTTGTCCCGGTAGCGAGGATCGAGGAGGGTGAACACCCAATAATCAGGCATGTTGAGAATGTGGTCGATGCGGCGGTCGTTTCTCAGGCACTGCAGCATGAAATCCACCATGTGCTGCAGAGTGCCAACCGGCCCAGAAACGCTGTCCCCTGCTTGAGACATGATCTCTGCCCGCTCGTCATCACCCCACCCTCGCTGTACACACTGACCACTGGACAATTGTGTCGCTCCCTCCTCTGGACGGAGCTCTTCCTCCTCCATTGACTCCTCCTCATCCTCCTCACAAATTGGCCCCTGCGTACCCCTTTGTGAGGAACCACGTGGCGCTGACTCTCCAGAAGCTGATGGAAAAGGTGACTCCTCATCCTCCACCTCTTCCACCACATCATCCCTTAACCCTTGCAAAGTTTGCTGAAGCAGGCAGATAAGGGGGACAGTCATGCTGACTAGTGCATCATCTGCACTTGCCATCCGCGTGGAATAATCAAAAGGACGCAAAACCTGGCAGACGTCCTTCATAGTGGCCCACTCTGTGGTTGTGAAGTCTGATCGGCGCTGACTGCGACTTCTTTGCGCCTGATGCAGCTGGTACTCCATAACTGCTTGCTGCTGCTCACACAACCGCTCCAACATATGTAACGTGGAATTCCACCGGGTAGGTAGGTCACATATGATGCGGTGTTCCGGAAGGCGGAATCGGCGCTGCAGAGCAGCAATGCGGGATCTGGCCAAGCTGGAATGCCGCAAGTGAGCACACTCTAGGCGGACCTTGTGCAGCAGGGCATCAAGATCCGGATAGTCCCTCAGAAAACTCTGCACAACCAAATTGAGCACATGTGCCAGACATGGGATGTGAGTGAGGTTGCCAAGGGCCAAAGCTGCCACCAGATTTCGGCCATTGTCACACACTACCATGCCTGGCTGGAGATTCGCTGGCAGTAACCACACATCGCTCTCCTGCTTTATGGCATTCCAGAGCTCCTGCGCTGTGTGGCTTCGATGCCCCAATGAAACTAGTTTCAAGACGGCCTGCTGACGTTTGGCCACGGCTGTGCTCATGTCGGTCATAGGTAAACGTTCACGGGTCCATGTGGGGGTGGACTGTGACGGATCCTGCAGAGAGGAATCAGAGGAACTGGTGTAAGAGGAGGAGTCGATGCGTACAGACTGGATTCCTGCAATCCTTGGAGTGGGCAGGACACGTCCTGCGCCACTCGCACGATCTGTACCTGGCTCAACAACATTAACCCAATGGGCAGTGAGGGAAACATATCGCCCCTGTCCATGCTGACTGGTCCACGCATCGGTGGTGAGGTGGACCTTGCTACTGACGGCGTTCAGTAGCGCATGTTTTATGTTTGCCTCAACATGCCTGTGCAGGGCAGGGACAGCCTGCCTGCTGAAGTAAAAGCGGCTGGGCACCTTGTACTGTGGGACTGCCAATGCCATCAAGTCACGGAAGCTGTCAGTCTCCACCAGCCTGAACGAGAGCATTTCCAGGGACAACAGTTTGGCAATGCCTGCATTCAGAGCCTGTGCTCGGGGGTGGTTGGCCGAGAATGCCCGCCTTTTCTCCCATGCCTGTACTACCGATGGCTGTAGAGTAGACTGGGAGTGTGAGGATGACTGGGAAGGTGGTGCTGTGGGTGGAATTACACAAGGTCTCTGGGAGGAAGCCAAACCAGCTGTGCGTGAGCTGGAGGAAGAGGCAACACGAGCTGAAGAGGTGGTAGCTGCCGCTGTTGGTTGGCCTACATCTTCAGTGTGTTTCTGTAACTCCACCGCGTGCCTGGTCCGCACATGTTTCCACATATTTGTGGTATTGAGGTTGCTGACATTTTTCCCTCTTTTTACTTTATGATGACACAGCTTGCATTTGACAAAACAAATGTCATCTGCAACTGTGTCAAAAAAGGACCAGGCACTGCAAGTCTTGGGAGCGCCCTTTTTGGCTTTGGAAAGAGACAGGCTCCTAACGGGTGCCAAAGTGGAGGCTACAGGCTCCGCAGTCTTCCCCCTCCCTCTCCCTCTTTGGCCCGTAAGAGGAAGCTCTTCCTCTGAGCTGCTCCCACCACCTTCCTGTTCCTCACGCCACGATGGGTCAAGGACCTCATCATCTCCACTACCCTCTGCCACCAACTGCTCCTCCTGGGTAGTCTCAGCAGCACAGTACGCACGAGAAAGCGGCACCTGAGTTTCATCATCAGATGCGTACTGCGCTGTGGTCACCGGAGGCACTGGCCCACCTGCCTCTTCAGAGTCAGAGAGAAAAAGGTGTTGGGCATCACTGCACACTGCCTCTTCTTCCATTTCTCCAATGCTGCTTGGCTGGCCCCCTGTTTCCAAGCCAAGAGATTCAGAGAACAGAAGTAGAGACGGCTCCTGTCCTGGGCTCTCTGACTGCCTGGCCAA
The DNA here is from genome assembly GCF_032444005.1 of Ranitomeya imitator. NCBI lineage: Eukaryota > Metazoa > Chordata > Amphibia > Anura > Dendrobatidae > Ranitomeya > Ranitomeya imitator. The sequence goes on along the minus strand of NC_091285.1, from coordinate 309,807,502 downwards.
TTTGGCAGGTGGTGAAGAGACAGATGGCTGCTCTCCAGTGCTCTGTGCCTGAGAGGATGTGGCACTAACTGAAGTCGATGCCGAGGCGTTAGCTGCCATCCACCCGACAACGGCTTCAATTTGGTCTTCACGCAGCAGCGGTGCACGGCGCTCTCCGACAAAGCTGCGCATGAAGGACTGTTCCCTGCTGAAACTGAGTGACGACGAGTCACCGGCGCCCGCAGCAGGCACAGAATCACCACGTCCTCTCCCTGCTCCTCTCCCTGCTCCGCGCCCACGCCCACGTGCCTTACTCCCTGCCCTCTTCATCTTGGTTGACAGATAAAGATAAGCAGAAAAGTACTAAGGCCTTAGTGTGCTTATTCCTGTAATGCTCCTCCTAACAGGTGTAAGAAACACTAATGTTGTAAATTGTGGACTAAACTTTATTATTTTTCAAATGTGGCCTACACAAGTGTAAGTTGTGTTTGGTGAACTTAACCTTTTTTTTGGTGCAGATCGGGCTACAGAGCTAGTTTAAATCACACGGAGACCGTGCAGACAGCCGTAAACGGCGCTGCAAGGCCAAGAAACCCTCCTCTAGGTTATCCTATATAGTGTTTTTCCACTATTTAGCTGGATACAAGTGGAAAGACACTAATAGGAATTTTTTTTTTCAAATTTTAAACTGGCTGCACTATTTGAAAAAAAGGAAATTGTTTTTCAAGGTATGAGGCAGTAACGCACCCTGAGCTGAATCCAACCGGCTATGGCTGCACACAGACTACAGGGCGAGCTGCGCTCACACAGAGACCGTGCAGACAGCCGTAAACGGCGCTGCAAGGCCCCCAAAAAAACCTCTAGGTTATCCTATGTAGTGTTTTTCCACAATTGAGCTGGAGACTGGTGGAAAGACACTAATAGGAATTTTTTTTTTTTCAAATTTTAAACAGGCTGCACTATTTGAAAAAAAGGAAAATTTTTCTCAAGGTATGAGCCAGTAACGAACCCTGAGCTGAATCCAACCGGCTATGGCTGCACACAGACTACAGGGCGAGCTGGGCTCACACGGAGACCGTGCAGACAGCCGTAAACGGCGCTGCAAGGCCAAAAAACCCTCCTCTAGGTTATCCTATATAGTGTTTTTCCACTATTTAGCTGGATACGAGTGGAAAGACACTAATAGGAATTTTTTTTTTCAAATTTTAAACAGGCTGCACTATTTGAAAAAAAGGAAAATTTTTCTCAAGGTATGAGCCAGTAACGAACCCTGAGCTGAATCCAACCGGCTATGGCTGCACACAGACTACAGGGCGAGCTGGGCTCACACGGAGACCGTGCAGACAGCCGTAAACGGCGCTGCAAGGCCCAAAAACCCCCCTCTAGGTTATCCTATGTAGTGTTTTTCCACAATAGAGCTGGAGACTGGTGGAAAAACACTAATAGGAAATTTGAGAAAAAATGTGCAGCAGGCTGCACTAAGAGCAAAAAAGAACAACTGTGTGAGGCAGTGTGAACCCCCCCTGAGCTGAATACAACCGGGTATATGGCTGCACACAGACTACAGAGTGAGCTGCACACACACACACACACACACAGAGACCTTGCAGAACGCTGTTAAAACAGCGCTGCAAGGCAAGAGCAAGGTGAACAGTGAAGAACACACAGCGTTTTGCTAAATTAGCCTTTGGAAAGGAAAATAAAGCAATTAGCTAGCTCAACTGGCCCTCAGTTAGAACACAGCGTCCTGTCCCTAACTGAAATCATAGCAGAGTGAGCGCAAAATGGCGGCAGCGCTTTTTTATAGTGCAGAGTGACATCATTTCAGCAGCCAATCCAAGCCTTGCCAGTACTTACATGCCCACCATGCTAAACAGGATGTGCCCACACTTTCATTCATTCCTCATTGGCTGCTGCGTTCAATTTGAATTCTGGGAACTTCCGATTCCGGTATCCGATACGCGGGAAGTATCGGAATTCAGTATCGGAATTCCGATACCGCAAATATCGGCCGATACCCGATACTTGCGGTATCGGAATGCTCAACACTACTTCTGACCTGTACACTGTACCTCAAAAGTAGTTGTTGACCACATATGCAGTATCAGTATACTCGGAATAAATTGCACAACAATTTTTAGGGTCCATTTTATCCTATTACCCTCATGAAAAATAAAAATTGGAGCTAAATAACATTTTTGTGGGAAAAATTTGTTTTTTTTAATTTTTTTAGCAACTTCTGTGAAGCACCTATAGGTTCAATGTGCTCAACACACATCTAGGTACATTCTTTTAGGGGTCTGGTTTCCAAAATCAGGTCACTTGTGGGAGGTTTTCACTGTTGAGGCAAATCAGGGGCTCTCCAATTGCAAAATGGCATCCGCTAATTATTCCAGCAAATTTTGCCTTAAAAGAAGTCAAATGGCACTCTTTCCCTTCGGAGCCCTGCGGTGCACCCAAACAGCAGTTTTCCTCTACATATTGGGAATAGGTATACTAAGGAGAAATTTGCACAATAAATTGCATTGTGCAATTTCTTCTGTTACCCTTGTGAAAATGCAAAGCTTAGGGCTAAAACAAATTTTTGTGGGAAAAATTAAATTTTTTTATTTTCGCGACTCAACATTATAAACTTTGGTGAAGCACCTGCGGATTTAAGGTGCTCTCTCCAAATCTAGATAAGTTCCCTGAGGGGTCTTGTTTAAAAAATGGTGTCACTAGTGAGCGTTTTCCACTGTTTAAGCACATCAATTTCTATCCTAACACAACATGGCATCCGCTAATTATGCCAGCAAATTTTGCATTCAAAAAAATCAAATGGAGCTCCTTCCCTTCCGAGCTCTGACGTGTGCCCAAACAGTGGTTTTCCCCCACTTATGAGGTATCGGCATGATCAGGAGAAATTGCACAACAATTTTTTGGGTCCAATTTTTCCTGTTACTCTTGCAAAAATAAAATAGTTTAGATCTAAAGTAAAAAATTTTGAAAAAAAGTTAAATGTTTATTTTTTCCTTCTCATTCCATTAATTCCTGTGAAGCACCTGAAGGGTTAATTAACTTCTTGAATGTGGTTTTGAACACCATTAAATCAACACATTCAATACAAGTGCTGATGGCAATGGTGCATGCATGGACAAGATCAAGTGAGAAACATCACTTTAGGAACGGGGAAGTGGACATGCTGCTAAAGTGCAAGTGAACACAGAGGCCCAAGCTATGGCCATGGGCCAGGTGAAACTGTGCCTGGTGCGATAGCACAACAAACACATTATCCATGAAACTTAGCTTCCTGTCCTAATTTGCTGTTGGACACGGGACACCACTCTTGAAGTAAGAACAGAAAAGCTCTGTACATTTCCATTTAATGACCACTACCAGTAATACCACTGCCTCTTCCCGTGTTCTATGTGCTTGCCAATCCCCTGTCCAGGATGCAGGCATGGATGCCTCCTGCTCTGCATCTGTCATTGCACATTCGCTAGCACCATCAGCAACCACGTCCAATTCTTTGCCCCATCATTCAGCTGTTCCTACCCCAGAGTTTGTAATGAAAAACAAAAATACCCAGCCACCCACCCACAGGCCCAAACACAAAACAGGCATATTTCCAGACTGCTTGCCCTGGAAATGTGGCCACTTAGGCTTGTCAACACTGAGACCTTCCGCAACCTCGGTACTTGATTCCCAGTCACCAATATTTTTCCAAGTGTAAATGCAAAAAAGAGAAAAAAACCTCCGCACTGCTGTTTTTGTTAGACTCTGTTTTTCAAACACCCTGAATGAAAAGCCGACAGCAAAAGATCTTATAGCAATCAACGGGGTGCAGCTTTCTTAAAGTCACAATGTAGTCCATAAAAAAGAAAGAAAAGAAAAAGTGCACTTACCCGTGTATAGTAGTCACAATTTTATTCGGACATAATTACAAAAAGTGCAGGGAGGGAAGCAGAAAATCACGGACGACGGCCGTTTCGCGCCTAAGCACTTCAACGGGTCCTAACACTGAGAGGGAGTCAGGAGGATCTGTATAAAGTCTGCCAAACTTTTTGCTCCTCCCTCTACCTCTATCAGTGAGATGAAACAAATCACCTGTTTACAGAATGTGAATAGTGAAATAAACACAAATATGAGTTAAAAACAACAATTAAAAGTACAACGCACAAGACAATATTACTACATTAATTGTTATACAAATTTCTAAAGGAAAACCGCCATATCGATCCTCTCATTAAGACCGAGAGGTCCCAGTGCGTTTGTGCGCAGAATCCATCTTCCTTCCTTTTGTAACAACAGACGCTGCAGATCTCCGCTTTGTTGCGGTAAGGAAACTCTCTCTAACCCTGCAAAACGCAATGTCTGTACTTTACCCTCATGATAATTTCTGACATGATTAATAAATCTCGGGACCCCCTTGCCTGTCTTTACAGAATTAAAATGCTCCCATATCCTTACAAATAAAGGCTGAATTGTCTTACCAATATAGAAAAAACCGCAAGAACAAAAGATAACATATACAACATGTGTAGATCTACATGAGATAAAATCTCGTACTACACGTTGAATGGGGCCAATTTTTACACAGGTACCCGTAAGATGATACATACAGAAGTTGCAGTGGCCGCATTTAAAATTCCCTTTTGGGGTACTATTAGATAGCCAATTTTCCCGATCGGAGGAAAACCTGTTACGCACCAAAAGATCCCTAATATTCTTACTCCGTCGGCATGCAAAAAGTGGACCTCTTTCTACTATTTCTTTCAGATCAGTGTCCTGACTCAAAATCTGCCAATTCCTTCGAATTGCTGATCTAATGCAGGAGTCCATAGGTCCAAACTCAAAACAGAATACAAACTTTTTTTCTTTTTTCTTGGACCTATTTTGAGGTCTTGCGGTTTTTTCTATATTGGTAAGACAATTTGGCCTTTATTTGTAAGGATACGGGAGCATTTTAATTCTGTAAAGACAGGCAAGGGGGCCCCGAGATTTATTAATCATGTCAGAAATTATCATGAGGGTAAAGTACAGACATTGCGTTTTGCAGGGTTAGAGAGAGTTTCCTTACCGCAACAAGGCGGAGATCTGCAGCGTCTGTTGTTACAAAAGGAAGGAAGATGGATTCTGTGCACAAACGCACTGGGACCTCTCGGTCTTAATGAGAGGATCGATATGGCGGTTTTCCTTTAGAAATTTGTATAACAATTAATGTAGTAATATTGTCTTGTGCGTTGTACTTTTAATTGTTGTTTTTAACTCATATTTGTGTTTATTTCACTATTCACATTCTGTAAACAGGTGATTTGCTTCATCTCACTGATAGAGGTAGAGGGAGGAGCAAAAAGTTTGGCAGACTTTATACAGATCCTCCTGACTCCCTCTCAGTGTTATGACCCGTTGAAGTGCTTAGGCACGAAACGGCCGTCGTCCGTGATTTTCCACTTCCCTCCCTGCACTTTTTGTAATTATGTCCGAATAAAATTGTGACTACTATACACGGGTAAGTGCACTTTTTCTTTTCTTTCTTTTTTATGGTTTTCCAAGTGTAAAGTCCCTGCCTTACTCCAGCTCATGTCCCATAATATCAATTGTGCCCTGACCAATGCAGCTACTGGGAAGGTCCACTTAACAACCAACACGTGAACATGTGTTTGTGGCTGGGGATTCTACATTTCCCTGATGGCTCACTGGCTGAACAATGTGGAGACTGACACCCAGTCGGACCCTGGGAAGGCACACATTTTACGCCAAGGATTGCGGGTGAAACCCAAATGGATCACCATTAGGGTTTACTCCACCTCCTACACCAGTTCCTGCACCCCCTCCTACTCCTCATCTTCCATTCCCAAATTGTCATCTTTGAGCTCATCATCCATATCAGTCACAAGCTGGAAGCACTGCAGCTCTGCCTTGGTGAAGTAGCAATGGGCTCTGCTGAAACTAATTTATTTTTAATGACAAATCGCACACCACCGCAGAGTTGTGGGAAGGTACAACAGACCAGACAGATCTAAGTCTTTGGCAGTGAAACCTACAACCAGGCATGGTCGTGTGTTATAGTGGCCATAACATGGTGGTGGCTGTGAAGTTTTGCAAGCTCAAACACGTACCATGCCTGGCACATGTGCTTAACTTAGTGGTTCAGCGGTTTCTGAAAAGCTACGCAGGCTTGCCTGAGCTACTTGTGAAGGTAAGCCGCATGTATGATCATTTACAGAAGTCAACTACAGCTGCAGCCAATCTTGCAGTGCTGCAGTAGCACTTGTAAGTGTCAGCTCACCAACTAGTGTGTGATGTGACCACATGATGGAACTCCACATTACACATGCTGGCAAGGGTTTATGAGCAGCAGAGGGCAGCAGTTGAATACCAGTTACAACATGAAAGTCTGTATTCCAATCAGCTTCCACACATAGCAACTGACGAGAGAGCATGGATTTCTGACATCTGTGAGGTTCTAAAAAACTTTGAGGAATCAACTAAGATGGTGAGCAATGATGATAACATAACCAGACTAGCCATCCCGCTTCTGTGTCTACTCAAATGCTCACTGCTAACAATAAAAGAGGAAGCTTTGCATGTGGATCAGGAAAAGATGGAGGAAGAAAGTACATAGGGTGATACTACACTGCCCAGCCTCATCTCATCTTTGCAGCATAGACTTTGTGATAAAGAGGAGGAGTGGATTGAGGAGGAGGAGGAACAAGAGATGCACGACAGAGGGTAGTACCCACAAATGCTTCATCCCATCTGTTCAGTGTGGATAGCCTGAAGAAGAGGAGGAGGAGGAGCAGATGTAGAGCTACACTCCTGGTTGAGTGTTATGATCAGGTGGCCTTGGAGCAGCATGAAATGACCTTCGCTGGAGCAGTGGTAACTAGTGTTGAGCGATACCGTCCGATACTTGAAAGTATCGGTATCGGATAGTATCGGCCGATACCCGAAAAATATCGGATATCGCCGATACCGATATCCGATACCAATACAAGTCAATGGGACATCAAGTATCGGAATGTATCCTCATGGATCCCAGGGTCTGAAGGAGAGGAAACTCTCCTTCAGGCCCTGGGATCCATATTAAAGTGTAAAATAAAGAATTAAAATAAAAAATATTGTTATATTCACCTCTTCGGCGGCCCCTGGACATCAGCGGGAGGATCCGGCGTCCGGCACGGCTTCTTTCTTCAAAATGCGCGCCTTCAGGACCTGTGGAATGACGTCCCGGCTTCTGATTGGTCACGTGCCGCCCATGTGACCGCCACGCGACTAATCAGAAGCCGCGACGTCATTCCTCAGGTCCTAAAAGGCGCTCATTCTAGGACTTTAGCTGAGGAATGACGTCGCGGCTTCTGATTGGTCGCGTGGCGGTCACATGGGCGGCACGCGACCAATCAGAAGCCGGGACGTCATACCACAGGTCCTGAAGGCGCGCATTTTGAAGAAAGAAGCCGTGCCGGACGCCGGATCCTCCCGCTGATGTCCAGGGGCCGCCGGAGAGGTGAATATAACAATATTTTTTATTTTAATTCTTTATTTTACACTTCCGATACCGATACCCGATATCACAAAAATATCGGATCTCGGTATCGGAACTCCGATACCGCAAGTATCGGCCGATACCCGATACTTGCGGTATCGGAATGCTCAACACTAGTGGTAACTTTACTGACCGCAAACCCTGATCCTATCACCGCAACTAGAAGTAGCCGTGGGGTGTGCCTAACCAGACCTAGACACCTCGACACAGTCTAAGGACTAAATATCCCTAAAGATGGAAATAGGAAAACTCTCTTGCCTCAGAGTAGATCCCCAAAGGATAGATAGCCCCCCACAAATAATGACTGTGAGTAGGAGAGGAAAAGACACACGCAGACAGCAAACAGGGATAAGCAAAGGAGGCCACTTCTACCTAGAAACGAAAGGATAGTACAGGATACTATGCGGTCAGCATAAAACACTACAAAATATCCACAGCAGAAAAATACAAAAACTCCACCACCTAACTAAAGATGTGGAGAGTATATCTGCGACTCCAGCGAGTCCAACATGATGAGAAAAACATCAGGCACAGTCTAGCAGGAACAAAATAGAAACAAGATAAGCACAGAAAATAAACACACAGCAGTGTGTCTAAAAAAATTAAGCAAACACTTATCTTAGCTGAATTGGCAGCAAGCAGGAGAGGCCAGGCAGAGGACCAACACTTCCAAAGGAACATTGACTACTGGCAAGGACTAATGAGTCCTGCACAGCTAAATACCCCAGTCAGAATTGTAATAAGAAGAAACACCTGTCCAAGACTGCTGCTCAGGAATAACTGCATTACCATCAACAACCACCGGAGGGAGCCCAAAAGCAGAATTCACAACAGTTGAGTAAGTGAAGTATTACTTGTTGGGAGTCGGGCACACATGACTGACTTTATGTGAACATGTTGAAGAAGTACCTAACTGACTGTACCAGCATCTCCCGGGATTCCTCTGTGCCTTACAACTATTGAGCATCCAAGCTTGACATGTTGCATGAACTATCTCTTCATGCCATGGAGGTGCTGGTCTACCCTACCGCTGCTTGCATTTTGTCAGAGAGGGTTTTTAGTGCCACTGGGGGCATAATTTCTGTTCTCACAATAGCCTGTCAACTGAAAATGCTGATATGCTGACTCTTATCAAAATAAACAAGCTCTGAATTGGTCCAGATTTCTCAACCTCACCGGATGATAGCAGCTTTTTTCAGGTCAATATTGTGGGTTGCATATCAGTTGTCTATATAGATGTTTATTACAATCTAAATATCTGCACTTTGTTAATAATGTCATAACTTTTTTTTCCAGCATTAGGCTATCTGCACATACAGTGCATTTTTTATACTTTTTTCATGACATTTTTTCCATGTGGAAATGGGCCAAAAACGCTATGGAATCCTTATGTAAGCCAATTCAATGACAATCCTAAAGTGCAGTGCACAAGATCAGTAATTTTCCTTAAGTATTTGCAGTGCATTTTCAGCATTTTCCACTCATTTACTCTAATTGAGTCAGTCAAATCTAAAGCAAAAACGCAGATATAAAAATGTTTGCAGATTTGCTGAGTTTTTGCTTCATTTTTACCATCTATATAATAATAATTTTAATATTAATTGTTTTTATATAGCACCAACATATTCCACAGCACTTTACATTATAGAGGGGATTTGTACAGACAACAGGCATCACAGCATACCAATAAGCGCAGATCAAAACAGATACCAAGAGGAGTGAGGACCCTGCTCGCAAGCTTGCAATCTATGAGGAAAAGGGGAGACACGAAAGGTGGAATGTAACAATTACTTTCAGTGTTCGGGCCAGCCATATCGTAAGAAATGGGTGTTCATATAAAGCTGCATGAACCAGCTGTCATCTGTGTGATCATGTGGGAAGCACTTCCACAGTGGTTCTTAACAGCGGTAATGCTACCGCTGGTAGGACCGTCGGTCAGAGCTCTGCAGGGTCATGCTGATACTCTAGATGTCATTGTGACCGTGCAGCTGTGACCTGCAGCTGTGACCCATTGTAAAACACTTACTGCATGTCAGCAGGCATGGGCTGATGAGACTACTCATCCCATCAACCTACGTCTGCTGTCACTGAGAACAGTGACAACAGGTGTTGCTGATGGGAGAAGTAGTCTCTCGTCAGCCGACACCTGTACTCACATTTAAAAAAATACATGTAAGATTACATACATATTCAAATAAAAATAAAACACACATCATACTCACACAACACCCCATCCCGATGCTTCGTCTCCAAGAAAAAATGCAAAGTAAACAAGCAACATATACTCACCTTAACGCCTAATCAACGATGCCCATGTCTTCTAAAAAAATCAAAAATAAAAAACCACCATATACTGACCTGTCCATAGTAGTCCACATAATCCAGAGTATCCCATGGCGATCTCACATGTAGAAAATGCTCTACCTGACTCTGCCTATTCTTACACAGTAGTGGTGCCGTAAGTGAGAGCCACAGAGCTGATCAGCTGATGAACGCCAGGGAACTCTCCCACGACAACTCAGTGATATACCTCCCATCAGTGTAAAGCTGGCTGTCTTTGAGAGCAGTCACATCAGTGACTGCTCTAAAAGTCAGCAGGATCATTGTGGGATATTATTAATTATCTTCTATGCCAAGGGTGGGGAACCTTTTTCCAGTTGGGGCATTTGGAAATTTCTACCATCATTTGGGGGCCACACATATTCATCACCGGGGAGGCTGGGGGGGAATAGACAACACTGAGGGGCTATATACATTACTAGGAAGCACAGATAGCACTTAGGGTATATATGTCCTTCAGGGAATATGCATAACTGGTGGGGTCATATATAGGGTTGAGCGAAACGGATTGGACAAATTAAAAAATCATCGACTTTCGGCAAAGTCAGGTTTCATGAAACCCGACCCGATCCTAGTGTGGGATCGGCCATGAGATCGGCAATCTTCGCGCCAAAGTCACGTTTCATATGACGCATTCAGCGCCATTTTTCAGCCAATGAAGGAGGACGCGTGATGACATAGGTCTCGGCCGACCGCCATCATACTTCTGCCGATCATAGCATAGGGAGAGGTTGCCGCAGCTTCATCAGAAGAAGGGATATGGTTAGGGAGGGAAGATTAAGCCCCGAAACTGCTTGTGCTGTAGCAATTTCCACTGTCCAACACCACCATTTGTTTGCAGGGACAGTGGAGGCTATATTTTTGTGCATCAGCTCTGTAGCTTATTAGGCTGCCTTATAAGGCTCCCTGATAGCTGCATTGCTGTTTGCACGCCGCTGTGCAAACCAACTGCTTTTTTAAAAGAAAAAATCCTGTTGCTCCTTTCTGCACAGTTATCTTGCTTATTTGTCCACACTTTTGTGTGCAGCAGTCATTTTTATTGCTGCCATTCTTGTCCTGAGATCATTGTAGGGAGATTGAAATTTTACTACAGTCCTTGTATTTTTTCATATATCTTCCAGCCACTTTCTGCCACTTACATTGTGTTGTTTTATGCACAGGGCCTGAGGGTTGCTTTAGTCTCCCCCCAAAAAAGTGAGATTCAAATTATCACAAAATGGATATACTGCAGTCCTGTTAGTTTTCCGTATATCAGCCAGCCACTTTCTGCCACTTACATTGTGTTGTTTTATGCACAGGGCCTGAGGTTTGGTTTAGTCTCCCCACAAAAAAAGTGAGATTCAAATGATCACAAAGTGGAAATATTTCAGTCCTGTTAGTTTGTGGTATATCAGCCAGCCACTTACTGCCACTTACATTGTGTTGTTTTATGCACAGGGCCTGAGGTTTGGTTTAGTCTCCCTCCCAAAAAAGTGAGATTCAAATTATCACAAAGTGGATATACTGCAGTCCTGTTAGTTTGTGGTATATCAGCCAGCCACTTTCTGCCACTTACATTGTGTTTTTTTTTGTACAGGGCTTGAGGTTTGGTTTAGTCTCCCCCCCAAAAAAGTGAGATTCAAGTTATCTCAGAGTGGATATATTGCAGTCCTGATAGTTTGTGGTATATCAGCCAGCCTCTTTCTGCCACTTACATTGTGTTGTTTTATGCACAGGGCCTGAGGTTTGGTTTAGTCTCCCCCCAAAAAAAGAGAGATTCACATTATCACAAAATGGATATATTTCAGTCCTGTTAGTTTGTGGTATACCAGCTAGCCTCTTTCTGCCACTTACATTGTGTTGTTTTATGCACAGGGCCTGAGGTTTGGTTTAGTCTCCCCCCCAAAAAGTGAGATTCAAATTATAATAATAATAATAATAATTTTTATTTATATAGCGCCAACATATTCCGCAGCGCTTTACAAATTATAGAGGGGACTTGTACATACAATAGACATTACAGCATAACAGAAATACAGTTCAAAACAGATACCAAGAGGAGTGAGGGCCCTGCTCGTAAGCTTACAAACTATGAGGAAAAGGGGAGACACGAGAGGTGGATGGTAACAATTGCTATAGTTATTCGGACCAGCCATAGTGTAAGGCTTGGGTGTTCATGTAAAGCTGCATGAACCAGTTAATTAATTTTTTTTTTTTTTTAATATAGGCCACACAGGGATCGTTAGGTTAATGCATTGAGGCGGTGCCAAATTATCACAAAGTGGATATATTTCAGTCCTGTTAGTTTGTGGCATCTCAGTCAGCCACTTTCTGCCACTTACATTGTGTTGTTTTATGCACAGGGCCTGGGGTTTGGTTTAATTTCCCCCCAAAAAAAGTGAGATTCAAATTATCACAAAGTGGATATACTGCAGTCCTGTTAGTTTGTGGTATATCAACCAACCACTTTCTGCCACTTACATTGTGTTGTTTTTTGCACAGGGCCTGATTTTTTGTTCAGTCTCCCCAAAAAAAGTTTTAGGACAGAGTGGCCATCCAGTGAAAGTAGCACAGCGTGCAATGCCTGAAAAGGTATTCCATAGTAGGAATAGTGCAGTGTGGCAATTTTTTAACCAAGATCCGAGTGATCAGTCAAAAGTTATCTGTAAGAAATGCTCAAAGACCTTTAGCAGAGGGAAGAATCTTCAAAATTTAAATACAACGTGCATGCTTAGACATTTATCCAGCATGCACTTGCAAGCCTGGACTAACTACCAAACGTCTCGTACCGTTGGTGCACCTGCTCAGAATAAAGGTAGTCAGCAACACTACATTGTTTCCCTCACTGTAAGCCCACCGGTTAGGACACCACCAGCAGCAAATATGGAGGTATCGTCGCAAGGCCAAAGCAGTCAGGGAATCACAAGGTTATTGGTAGGAAACACTGTATGTAGGTCAACATCGAGAATACCATCACCAACCCTCTCTCAATCCGCCATGTCCACCACCACCACCACCACTAGTTCCGACATATGCACCTCTCCAGTCCAGCTCACCCTACAAGAGACTCTCGTTAGGAAAAGAAAGTACTCATCCTCTCATCCGCGTACACAGGGTTTGAACGCCAACATTGCTAGACTAATCTCATTAGAGATGATGCCCTATGGGTTGGTTGAAAGTGAAGCTCTCAAAGCCCTGATGGCCTATGCAGTACCACGCTATGACCTACCCAGTCGACCCTTCTTTGCGAGAAAAGCCATCCCAGCCCTCCACCAGCATGTCAAAGACCGCATTGTCCATGCACTTAGGCAATCAGTCAGTAGAAAGGTGCACCTCACAACAGATGCATGGACCAGTAGGCATGGCCAGGGACGTTACGTGTCCATCACGGCACACTGGGTTAATGTGGTGGATGCAGGGTCCACAGGGGACAGCCATATTGGGACAGTTCTGCCTAGCCCACGGTCTAGGAAACAGTTGGCTGTAGGCGTTCGCCACCCCTCCTCCTCCTCCTCCAGAAGCAAAAGCTCATCCACAGAGTGCAGTTGCACGACCACTCCATCCGCAGCTGCCAGTGTTGCACATGAGGTGTCCCATTATCAAACAGCTAGTGGTAAGCATCAGCAGGCTGTGTTAGAAATGAAGTGTTTGGGCGACAACAGACACACCGTGGAAGTACTGTCCGAGTACTTGCAGCAACAAACTCAGTCATGGCTGGGCAGTGTGCATCTTGAGGCAGGCAAGGTAGTCAGTGATAACGGAAGGAATTTTATGGCTGCCATAGCCCTTTCAGAACTTAAACACATACCTTGCCTGGCTCATACCTTGAACCTGATGGTGCAGTGCTTCCTCAAAAATTATCCGGAGTTACCAGCCCTGCTCCTGAAGGTGCAAAGACTTTGCTCGCACATCCGCCGGTCGCCCGTACACTCCAGCCATATGCTGAAACATCAGCAATCACTGAATCTTCCCCAGCACCACCCAATAATCGACTTTGCAACAAGGTGGAACTCCACACTGCACATGGTTCAGAGGCGTGCTGTGATTAATTTGTGGGAGGATACACATACACGGGCATGCAGTTGGATGGCAGACATGGAGTTGTCTGGTGTGCAGTGGTCGAAGCTCCAAGATCTCTGTCAAGTCCTTCAGTGTTTTGAGGAATGCACACGGCTGGTAAGTGCAGATGACGCCATCATAAGCATGAGCATTCCACTAATGCATCTGCTGATGCAAAGTTTGACGCACATTAAGGAGCTGGTGTCTGCAGCCGAGGAGGAGGGAAGCCTTGATGACAGTCAGCCATTGTCTGCTCAGGGAACTCTCCTGCATGAGGTGGCGAATGAAGAGGAGGACGAGGAAGATGGGGATGAATATTTATGGGAGGAGGATGCTTCACAGGGGGCAATAGAAACTGGTGACGTTGCAAGGTCAGGTACAGGGTTTTTGCAGGACACAAGTGATGTTGATTTGCAAGAAAGTGCTCCTCAACCCAGCACAAGCAGTGAATTGACACATAGACCATTGGCCCACATGGCTTAGTATGCCTTGTGTATCCTAAAAAGGGACCCCTGTATTATCAAAATGATGACCGATGACGATAACTGGTTGGCCTGCCTCCTGGATCCACGATATAAAGGAAAATTACAAAATATCATGCCACATGAGAACCTTGAGCAAATATTGGCTACCAAACAAGCAACTCTTGTAGACCGTTTGGTTCAGGCATTCCCAGCACACAGCGGCGGTGATGGTTCTCAAAAGAGCCGTAGGGGCAACATGGCAGAGGTGTTAGAGGTGCACAAATCCGAAGTGGCATTGGACAGAGGGGTTTTATGACCAGGTTGTGGAGTGATTTTGCAATGACCGCTGACACAACAGATAGTGCTGCATCGATTCCAAGTGACAGGAGACAGCATTTGTCCAGTATGGTTATGAACTACTTTTCCTCCCTTACCGATTTTCTCCCTCACAGGTCATTCCCCTTTGATTACTGGGCATCTAAAATAGACACCTGGCCTGAATTGGCAGAATATGCATTACAGGAGCTCGCTTGCCCTGCTTCTAGTGTGCTATCAGAAAGAGTCTTCAGTGCTGCTGATTCAATGCTGACCGAAAAAAGGACATGTCTGGCTACCCAGAATGTTGATGATATAACCTTCATTAAAATGAACCAATCATGGATTTCAAATTATTTTGCCCCACCTTCTCCTGCTGACAGGTAGCTTGCCTGAAAAATGTCTTGCTTTTGGCCTCCTCTTACTGACCTCTCCAATTCCGCGATTTGCAGCTGCTGAATGTCCACCATAGGCCATTTTTATACCTCCCTAAATGGGCTGACTCCCTCACAGGGCCTTGGTCACCACTGGGCGCAAGCACTGAGTGCACTGAGTGCCGTTTGCCTGGACAGGTGGGTGCACCCACTCTTGGGTGACGGCACTGGCACAGGGTCCCTCATAGTACAATGAAGTGTCTCTGATGGTGGTGGTGCACAACCAACGTCAGACACACAGTCGTAATATGAGGGGCCCTGTGCCAGTACTGCCGCCCACGAGATTTTTTTCCACCAGCTCGAACAGTAGTCTACCACTTGCAATACTTACCTCTCCCTGCTCCACCACTGTGTAGTATGTGCCGTTAAATCCTTCAATGGCACTGCCAATACAAATTTGTTGAAATAATAGATGACAGTTAAAATATACAGGAGCCCTGGCCTCCATTTAGACCAGTTAATACTTTACGCCTACTACCACTGTCTGCTACTCAGCAGAGGAGCTCACCCCAGTACCTAGCTATGCCACCTGTTTAGTCCTGTTACCAATTTTGAACTGCTTTTAGCCTACTTTTGTATTTGGGCCTACTAACCGTGTCTGCGCTACTCATTACAGTTGTCCTCCACTGAACAAAGCTAGGCCACCTGTTTAGTCCTGTTACCAATTTTGAACTGCATTTAGCCAACATTTTTATTTTGAGCCTACTAACTGTGTCTGTGCCACTCATTCCAGTTGTCCTCCACTGAACAAAGCTATGCCGCCTGTTTAGTACTGTTACCAATTTTAAACTGCTTTTAGCCTACTTTTGTATTTGGGCCTACTACCTGTGTCTGCGCCACTCATTACAATTGTCCTCCACAGAACAAAGCAATGTCGCCTGTTTAGTCCTGTTACCAATTTTGAACTGCTTTTAGCCTACTTTTGTATTTGGGCCTACTACCTGTGTTTGCGCCACTCATTACTATTGTCCTCCACTTAACAAAGCTATGCCGCCTGTTTAGTCCTGTTACCAATTTTGAACTGCTTTTATCCTACTTTTGTATTTGGGCCTACTACCTGTGTCTGCGCCACTCATTACAATTGTCCTCCACTGAACAAAGCTATGCCGCCTGTTTAGTCCTGTTACCAATTTTGAACTGCATTTAGCCTACTTTTTTATTTTGGGGCTACTACCTGTGTCTGCGCCACTCATTACAATTGTCCTCCACTTAACAAAGCTATGCCGCCTGTTTAATCCTGTTACTAATTTTGAACTGAATTTAGCCTACTTTTTTATTTTGGGCCTACTAACTGAGTATGTGCCACTCATTACAATTGTCCTCCACAGAACAAAACAATGCCGCCTGTTTAGTCTTGTTACCAATTTTGAACTGCTTTTAGCCTACTTTTGTATTTGGGCCTACTACCTGTGTCTGCGCCACTCATTATAATAGTCCTACACTGAACAAAGCTATGCCGCCTGTTTAGTCCTGTTACCAATTTTGAATTGCATTTAGCCTACTTTTTTATTTTGGGCCTACTACCTGTGTCTACGCCACTCATTACAATTGTCCTCCACTGAACAAAGCTATGCCGTCTGTTTAGTCCTGTTACCAATTTTGAACTGCATTTAGCCTACTTTTTTATTTTGGGCCTACTAACTGTGTCTGCGCAACTCATTATAATTGTCCTCCACTTAACAAAGCTATGCCGCCTGTTTAGTCCTGTTACCAATTTTGAACTGCATTTAGCCTACTTTTTTATTTTGGGCCTACTAACTGTGTGTGCGCCACTCATTACAATTGTTCTCCACTGAACAAAGCTATGCCGCCTGTTTAGTCCTGTTACCAATTTTGAACTGCATTTAGCCTATTTTTTATATTGGAGCTACTACCTGTGTCTGCACCAATCATTACAATTGTCCTCCACTGAACAAAGCTATGCCGTCTGTTTAGTCCTGTTACCAATTTTGAACTGCATTTAGCCTACTTTTTTATTTTGGGCCTACTAACTGTGTCTGCGCAACTCATTATAATTGTCATCCACTTAGCAAAGCTGTGCCGCCTGTTTAGTCCTGTTACCAATTTTGAACTGCATTTAGCCAACTTTTTTATTGTGGGCTTACTGTTGTGATTTCTGCTCTTGGGCTCCCTCCGGTGGTTGTAAGTAGCATTTTTGTGAGTTCTGCTCTTTGGCTCCCTCCTGTGGTTTTGAGTGGTATGGCTGCTTCTTGGATTTAGCTTCAGCAGGTGTTTTCACTGATCGTCTTTCTGGCTCGGCTATATTAGTCTGGCCTTATCCCTCATTCAATGCCAGTTGTCTATTGTTCTTGCCTGGAGTCATTGCTCTTAGGACTTTCCTGACACTCTGACCAGTTCATCAAAGCTAAGTCCTTGCTTGTCCTTTTGCGGTTCTCTTGTTGTGGACTTTGTTGTTCAGCACTTTCTTTGTTTTTGTTCATTTGTCCAGCTTTTCAGTATGGATCTATTCAGTTAAGCTGGAAGCTCTGGGCAGCAGAGTTTGCCCTCCACACCTTTAGTCAGGTGTGGAGATTTTTGCATTTCTCTGCGGTGGACTTTTTCTAGTTTTTTTTACTGACCGCACAGCGTTCTGTTCTGTACTATTTCTATTTAGCTAGAAGTGGCCTCCTGTGCTAAATCTTGTTTCATACTACGTATGTCATTTCCTTCTCCTCACACAGTCATTATTTGTGGGGGGCTAATCTATCCTTTGGGGATTTTCTCTGAGGCAAGATAGTTTTCCTCCTTCTATCTCTAGGGGTAGTTAGCTCTTAGGCTGTGACGAGATGCCTAGGCCGAGTTAGGAGCATTCCACGGCTACTTCTAGTGTTTTGTTGAGCTTAGGGACTGCGGTCAGTATAGTTGCCACCTGCTCAGAGCTAGACGCATGTCGCTCCCTAATCACCAGATCATAACAGCTTACTAACTGTGTCTGCGCCACTCATTACCATTGTCCTCCACAGAACAAAGCAATGCCACCTGATTAGTCCTGTTAACAATTTTGAACTGCTTTTAGCCTACTTTTGCATTTGGGCCTACTATCTGTGTCTGCGCCACTCATTACAATTGTCCTCCACTTAGAAAAGCTATGCCGCCTGTTTAGTCCTGTTACCAATTTTGAACTGCTTTTAGCCTACTTTTGTATTTGGGCCTACTACCTGTGTCTGCGCCACTCATTACAATTGTCCTCCACTGAACAAAGCTATGCCGCCTGTTTGTTCCTGTTACCAATTTTTAACTGCTTTTAGCCTCCTTTTGTTTTTGGGCCTACTACCTGTGTCTGCGACACTCATTGCAATTGTCCTCCACTGAACAAATCTTTGCTGCCTGTTTAGTCTTGCTACCAATTTTGAACTGCTTTTAGCCTACTTTTGTATTTGGGCCAACTACCTGTGTCTGCGCCACTCATTACTATTGTCCGCCACTTAACAAAGCTATGCCGCCTGTTTAGTCCTGTTACCAATTTTGAACTGCATTTAGCCTACTTTTTATTTTGGGCCTACTAACTGTGTCTCCCCCAATTGTTAAAATTGTCCTCCACTGAACAAAGCAATGCCGCCTGTTTAGTCCTGTTACCAATTTTGAACTGCTTTTAGCCTACTTTTGTATTTGGGCCTACTACCTGTGTCTGCGCCACTCATTACCACTGTCCTCCACTGAACAAAGTTTTGCCGCCTGTTTAGTCCTGTTGCCAATTTTGAACTGCATTTAGCCTACTTTTTTTTATTTTGGGCCTACTAACTGTGTCTGCGCCACTCATTACAGTTGTCTTCCACTGAACAAAGCTATGCCGCCTGTTTAGTGCTGTTACCAATTTTGAACTGCATTTAGCCTACTTTTTATTTTGGGCCTAATAACTGTGTCTGCGCCACTCGTTACAATTGTCCTCCACTGAACAAAGCAATGCCGCCTGTTTAGTCCTGTTACCTATTTTGAACTGCTTTTAGCCAACTTTTTTTATTTTGGGCCTATATCTGTGTTTCCTCCTCATCCTGCCCATTGCCCAGCCACTGCTAGATGAGTCTGCTGGTACATTGACCCAGACCACTACATTCCCCTTGCACTCTACACAGCCTGAATCTGACCCAGCTGAAAGTCAGGCTCCCCTTCCCGCATACTATACCACCTTACACAGGGACAAAGAGGAAAGTGCAGATGAAAGTGCAGGTTCCTTCATCAGGTAGGGGGGCATACTCGTTGGCACTGGCACAGGGCCCCTCATAGTACGCAAAAGTGTCTCTGGCAGTGGGAGGCACCACCCGCCGTCAAATACACTGCCATACTATGAGGGGCCTTGTGCCAGTGCCAACTAGTGCCCCCCCCCCTGCTTGCTCAGGATCACAGCACTTGCAAAGTTGAAATACTTACCTCTCCCTGCTCCACCACATGGCGTATTCCGTGTTTCCTGGGCAAATGAAAATCTTGAGCTAGCCCTACCCCCCTACAACTTTAGCCAAATGACCCCCTGTTTTCAATGCCTAACTATTATTATAAAGTAAATTAAGATTGACAAGCTTAAAATATAAGAATTGATGTTTTTGGCATTAAAATGGGCACTGTAGGTGTTTTCCTGTCCTCCACTCACTGCCGACTTTGATTCCCCATTGACTTGCATTGGGTTTCGTGTTTCGGTCGGCCACCGACTTTTCGCAATAATCGGCCGGTTTCGCAAAACCCGACTAGATCCTAAAAAAGTAAAAGTCGCTCAACTCTACTTACCATACTTCAGTGTTATGATCAGGTGGCCTTGGAGCAGCATGAAATGACCTTCGCTGGAGCAGTGGTAACTTTACTGACCGCAAACCTTGATCCTATCACCGGAACTAGAAGTAGCCGTGGGGTGTGCCTAACCAGACCTAGACACCTCGACACAGCCTAAGGACTAAATATTCCTAAAGATGGAAATAGGAAAACTCTCTTGCCTCAGAGTAGATCCCCAAAGGATAGGTAGCCCCCCACAAATAATGACTGTGAGTAGGAGAGGAAAAGACACACGCAGACAGAAAACAGGGATAAGCAAAGGAGGCCACTTCTACCTAGATAGGAAAGGAAAGTACAGGATACTATGCGGTCAGCATAAAACACTACAAAATATCCACAGCAGAAAAATACAAAAACTCCACCACCTAACTAAAGATGTGGAGAGTATATCTGTGACTCCAGCGAGTCCAACTAGACTGAGAAAAACATCAGGCACAGTCTAGCAGGAACAAAAATAGAAACAAGATAAGCACAGAAAATAAACACACAGCAGTGTGTCTAAAAAATGAAGCAAACACTTATCTTAGCTGAATTGGCAGCAAGCAGGAGAGGCCAGGAAGAGGACCAACACTTCCAAAGGAACATTGACTAATGGCAAGGACTAATGAGTCCTGCACAGCTAAATACCCCAGTCAGAATTGCAATTAGCAGAAACACCTGTCCAAGACTGCTGCTCAGGAATAACTGCATTACCATCAACAACCACCGGAGGGAGCCCAGGAGCAGAATTCACAACACTTCAGCACCTGCAAAAAACATAAAATAATAAACCGTAAACTCCCTGTCCAACACAGTCCAATTAATAACGAGTGTCCCACGATGATCTCCCCTATAGAACAGTGACATCGGGTGACTTCACTTCACAGTTGTGCCCTGTCAGGTTTAATAAGTGGGATTTCTTGCCTAATAAATGGTGTTGGGACCATCAGTTGTGTTGTGCAGAAGTATGGTGGCTACAGAGCTGATAGTCCTACTGAATAGACTGTTAGAATTTGTATTATGGCAAGAAAAAAGCAGCTAAGTAAAGAAAAACGAGTGGCCATCATTACTTTAAGAAATGAAGGTCAGTTAGTCTGAAAAATTGGGAAAACTTTGAAAGTTTTCCCCAAGTGCAGTGGCAAAAACCATCAAGCCCTACAAAGAAACTGGCTCACATGAGGACCGCCCCAGGAAAGGAAGACCAAGAGTCACCTCTTCTTCTGAGGATAAGTATATCCGAGTCACCAGCCTCAGAAATCGCAGGTTAACAGCAGCTCAGATTAGAGACCAGGTCAATGTCACACAGAGTTCTAGCAGCAGACACATCACTACAACAACTATTAAGAGGAGACTTGTCAGCAGGCCTTCATGGTAAAATAGCTGCTAGGAAACCACTGCTAAGGACAGGCAACAAGCAGAAGAGACTTGTTTGGGCTAAAGAACATAAAGAATGGACATTGGACCAGTGGAAATCTGTGCTTTGGTCTGATGAGTCCAAATTTGAACGACGCAGAAAAGGTGAGCGGATGGACTCTACATGCCTGGTTTCCACCGTGAAGCATGGAGGAGGAGGTGTAATGGTGTGGGGGTGCTTTGCTGGTGACAATGTTGGGGATTTATTCAAAATTGAAGGCATACTGAACCAGCATGGCTACCACAGCATCTTGCAGCGGCATGCTATTCCATCCGGTTTGCGTTTAGTTGGACCATCATTTATTTTTCAACAGGACAATGACCCCAAATACACCTCCAGGTTGTGTAGGGGCTATTTGACAAAGAAGGAGAGTGATGGGGTGCTACGCCAGATGACCTGGCCTCTGCAGTCACCAGACCTGAACCCAATCAAGATAATTTGGGGTGAGCTAGACCACAGAGTGAAGGCAAAAGGGCCAACAAGTGCTAAGCATCTCTGGGAGCTCCTTCAAGATTGTTGGAAGACCATTCCCAGTGACTACCTCTTGATGCTCATCAAGAGAATGCCAAGAGTGTGCAAAGCAGTAATCAAAGCAAAAGGTGGCTACTTTGAAGAACTTTGAATATAAGACATAATTTCAGTTGTTTCACACTTTTTTGTTAAGTATATAATTCCACATGTGTTAATTCATAGTTTTGATGCCTTCAATGTGAATGTACAATTTTCATAGTCATGAAAATACAGAAAAATCTTGAAATGAGAAGGTGTGTCCAAACTTTTGGTCTGTACTGTATGTAGTATGTATGTAGTATGTTGTATGTATGTAGTATGTATGTAGTATTTTGCATGTATGTATGTAGTATGTATTTAGTATGTTGCATGCATGTATGTATGTATTATGTTGCATGTATGTATGTAGTATATAGTATGTTGTATGTATGTATGTATGTATGTAGTATCTATATAGTATGTATGTATGTATGTAGTATGTATGTAGTATGTTGTATGTATGTATGTAGTATGTATGTAGTATGTTGCATGTATGTGTGTAGTATGTATGTAGCATGTATGTAGTATATAACATGCTGTATGTATGTATGTAGTATGTATGTAGTATGTAGTATGTATGTTTGTGTTTTTTTACATTCAACACATTAGCTGGATGATGGGACTACTACTCTCCCATCATTTGCTAATGTGTCAATCACTGTCATTGTAACAGGCATAGCCCGATGGGACTTGTAGTCCCATTGGACAATGCCTGCACACAGACACAAAGACCCCTGAGAGGCTCATACAGACCCCCGGGAGGCCCGCACAGACCCCCGAGAGGCCTGTACAGGCCCCGGCAGGCCCGCACAGACCCCCAAGAGGCCCGTGCATGCCCCGGCAGGCCTGCACAGACCCCTGAGAGGCCCGTACAGGCCCCGGCAGACCCGCACACACCCCCGAGAGGCCACATACAGACCCCCGGCAGGCCCGCACAGACCCCCGAGAGGCCCATACAGGCTCCGACAGGCCCGCACAGACCCCTGAGAGGCCCGTACAGGCCCCGGCAGGCCCGCACAGACCTCCGAGAGGCCCGTACAGGCCCCAGCAGGCCCGCACAGACCCTTGAGAGGCCCATACAGGCCCCGGCAGGCCCGCACAGACCCCCGAGAGGCCCGTACAGGCCCCGGCAGGGCAAAGACAGGATGTGCAAGGAAATAAAGGGTTTGTTTTAATTCCAATATTTGTGTCCCTTTGACTTGCATTGGTTTCCTGTATCGGAATCGGCGATACCCGATATTTTTTGGGTATTGGTCCGATCCAATCTGATCTGATATTTCCCGATATCGGAAGGTATCGCTCAACACTAGTTCTGAGAGAACGCTGGCTGCCGGCCTGATAAAACTTCAAAGGAATGTGAGGTGAGCTCAGGCCACTCATCCATTTTGGAAGACCAAAATGTGAATGTGTTCAAATCCTCTCTAATGGTATTTATATTCAGTTCTAGATACTCCTGCACCATACTCTCCATTTTTTCACCATGTGTAAGACTTGGACTGTTGTGCTGGTGCAAACTGAGTGCTTCACTGCTGTCTTGAGGAAAAGCTCTCTTAAGGTTGTCTAACAGCGTGTTTCAATATTCTAGGCCTGTATGACAAAGAAGATATGCTACAAACAATTTGAAAGTCAGATGTCCCCTACTGTGTGACATTAGTAACAGAAGAACTTTTTGGATCTGGATCAGGCCCCTATAAAACACTAGATGATTCAAATAAATTTAAGGTCAGATGTCGTAACAGAAAAACTTTTTGGTGGCATCTGGGTCAGGCCTCAATAGCACACTAGATGATTCAAATAAATTGAAGGTCAGATGTCTCCTTCTGTCTGACATTAGTAACAGAAGAATGTTTCTGTGGCCTTTGGATGAGGCCTCTATAACACATTAGATGCTGCAAACAATTTGAAAGTGAGATGTCCCCTACTGTATGATGTTAGTAACAGAAAAAACATTTCTGTGGCATCTGGATCAGGCCTCTATAACTCATGAGATGTTACAAACTATTTGAAAATGAGATGTCCCCTACTGTATGATGATAGTAACAGAAAAATCTTTCTGTGGCCTATGGATCAGGCCTCTATAACACAGTAGATGCTACAAACAATTTGAAAAACAGATGTCCCGTACTGTATGACTTTAGCAACAGATGGATTTTTCTGTGGCCTCTGAATCAGATCTCGATAACAAACTAGATGCTACAAACCATTTGAAACTCAGATGTCCCCTACTGTATGACGTTAGAAACAGAAGATTTTTTTGATGGCGTCTAGATCAGGCCTCTGTAACACACTAGATGCTACAAACAATTGGAAAGTAAGATGTCCCCTACTGTATGACGTTAGTAACAGAAGAATTTGTGGTGGCCTCTGGATTAGGCTTCTATAACACACTAGACGCAACAAACAATTTGAAAGTCAGATGTCCCATACTGTATGACGTTAGTAACAGAAGAATGTTCATGTGGCCTCTGGATCAGGCCTCTATAAAAAACTAGATACTACAACCAATTTGAGAGTGAGATGTCCCCTACTGTATGATGTTAGTAACAGAATAATTTTTTGGCGGCCTCTGCTTCACACCTCTATAACACACTAGATGCTACAAAGAAGTAGAACGTGAGATGCCCACTACTGTATAACATTAGTACCAGACTATTTTTTCTGTGGCCTCTGGATGAGGCCTCTATAACACACTAGATGCAACAAACAATTTGAAAGATGTACCTACTGTATGACGTTAGTAAAAGAAGAAGTTTTGGGTGGCATCTAGATCAGGCATCGATAACACACTAGATGCTACAAACAATTTGAGATTGAGAAGTCCCCTACTGTATGATGTCAGTGACATAAGAATTTTCTTGGTGGCATCTGGATCAGGCTTTTATAACACACTAAATGCTACAAACAATTTAAAAGTCAGTTGTACCCTACTGTTTGATGTTAGTAATAGAATAATTTTTCATTTTTTCATTGGCCTCTGCATCATGCCTCAATAATACACTAGATGCTACAAGCAATGGGAAAGTGAGATGTCCACCACTGTATGACGTTAGTAACAGAAGAATTTTTGTTTTGGCCTCTGGATCCGGCCTCTATAAAACACTAGCTGCTAGACAATTGGATAGTAAGATATCCCCTACTGTATGACGTTTAGCAACAGAAAACATCTTTTGGTTATGTGCAAGAGATCTGCAGACAGCTTAATTTAGACAAACAAAATGACAAAGTGGAGACCAGCAGGTATAACTTTTTGCAACAGAAAAATTATATATTTTTTAAAATGTGCAATTGGTCTGCAGACAGTTTCTTATCACCACAGCACTAAATGACAAGGTGGGATACAGCAGGCTGTTTCACATTTAGCTAGTGAATAGTGTTGAGCGATACCGTCCGATACTTGAAAGTATCGGTATCGGATAGTATCGGCCGATACCCGAAAAATATCGGATATCGCCGATACCGATATCCGATACCAATACAAGTCAATGGGACATCAAGTATCGGAATGTATCCTCATGGATCCCAGGGTCTGAAGGAGAGGAAACTCTCCTTCAGGCCCTGGGATCCATATTAAAGTGTAAAATAAAGAATTAAAATAAAAAATATTGTTATATTCACCTCTCCGGCGGCCCCTGGACATCAGCGGGAGGATCCGGCGTCCGGCACGGCTTCTTTCTTCAAAATGCGCGCCTTCAGGACCTGTGGAATGACGTCCCGGCTTCTGATTGGTCGCGTGCCGCCCATGTGACCGCCACGCGACCAATCAGAAGCCGCGACGTCATTCCTCAGGTCCTAAAAGGCGCTCATTCTAGGACTTTAGCTGAGGAATGACGTCGCGGCTTCTGATTGGTCGGGTGGCGGTCACATGGGCGGCACGCGACCAATCAGAAGCCGGGACGTCATACCACAGGTCCTGAAGGCGCGCATTTTGAAGAAAGAAGCCGTGCCGGACGCCGGATCCTCCCGCTGATGTCCAGGGGCCGCCGGAGAGGTGAATATAACAATATTTTTTATTTTAATTCTTTATTTTACACTTCCGATACCGATACCCGATATCACAAAAATATCGGATCTCGGTATCGGAATTCCGATACCGCAAGTATCGGCCGATACCCGATACTTGCGGTATCGGAATGCTCAACACTACTAGTGAATAAAAAGGATTTAGAACACTATACTGTGCATGGAGCACAATGGAAGCAGTGTACAACTCACTTGTAGGATATGTGCCCTGGTGGCTTTGTTTGTCTGTGGACCTCAGTAATGGGAAAAACAAATGCTGTAATGTCAATTTCAGAGCCACACTGAACAGTAGCTAGCTAAACTATCTGACTGACAAACAACCGCCTAACTAGCTAGTTAAAATCTTGCTGCTAACAATGCCAGTTTCAGGAGCAGCCTCTTTGCACTGTTACAGTGTCAAAATCGTGCTAAAACAACATGTCTGCTCTTTATATGGAGAGGGACATGTGATTTCAGCAGGCAATGACACAAGCCGTTGTATCAGGACATTGTGCATTTTCCTGTGCCTTGATTGGCTAGCTGCAATGTGCACACATAAAGTTAGGGGAAAAAAATAATGTTTACGAGAATGCCACACCTCTTAACTCTGCAAACCCACTCCCCTCATCAAGCACATGAAAATGCTCATGATGCACCACCATTATCATTGCTAAAGTGCTGAAAATGCTTTTGTGGCAACACAAATATTTCCCTGCACTTTTTACTGAATGTTACCAACTTTTTCAGATTTTATAAAATTTTGCTTGTGTTTCTGATCAGAAATCCAAATGTGCTATATTCATGCTGAATTTATGTTTGGCGATTGATTTCTGAATAGGGTTGATCGATCAACCTAAAAATCGGATCGGAAAGGATCAGTCTGATCACACTTGAAAATCGGCAATCAGGAATTCCAATTTCCGATCCTCTTTGAAGTCAATGGGAATAAAAAATTGGAATTCCTAAAACACCTATTTTACATTTTGGTGTTTTCTAAATGACTAAAAACGCCAAAATAACATGTAGAATTGGTAATCGGAGGCAGCGGAGCCAGAGAAATCAAACAATAATGGGCACAAGTACTGTTTTTAGTATGAATAGCCGTTATAATGGGGCACATTTGGTCTACGGGTCAAAATAATAACGTAATGCTTGGCAAACTCTTTGGAATTTACTTTTTCTTCATTCATTTCATTTTATTCTTCAACGGTGGGCACGGCGTTGTAGATACCATTATCACGCCTGGGGCTCTCCCAGGCTGAGGTGCCTGCTTCGCTCTTTTTTCCTCTAAGATCAAGGGCAAAAACGATTCTTAAATGATTGTCTGTCGCTTCCGATGCAATCTATGCCTGAGATGCAGGGAGGCCATACACTGGAACCAGTGGGGAAAACCACAAAATTCACTATGGATACTGATGACCCGAAATCACACCAACATCTTTCTGACCCACGTCGCACATGGCAAGATGCTGGAAGGCTCTAGTCTACAGCTAACGTCCAGTCACCACAGTCAATAAAAATGTTGAAGAGATCTAAAGCTGTGCACCACAATCCAAAATAGAGTGTGCTGTAGCAAGAGTCCTGCCTACATTTTTGTCTGCACATCATTCCGCGGCATCAGCATTGATGCCATGTTTGCTGTTCCTTGCCCTGGGTACAATAAATGGTACCGAGTTCTACCCACTATTAATTTCAAATTTTTTTTTGTTACCTTTCAGCCTTCTTTTTAAAATAGCTCATTCTGATAGCTTTTTAAAGAAAATGTGTTTATTGTTAAAAAAAAATAATTTAGCTTGCCCTATTCCTCTGTTGTGTCGGAGTAGGTTTAAATATAAGAACTTTGCATGGTTTAGCGACATTTGAAAAATACACCTACTGGGAGGCCTGTCTCAGGCGACTCTCACCGGGAGGTGTCCCCATTCAGCTTGCCCCGCAGCAGCAGGGAGTCTCCAGGGGTACCACGAGGAGGAATGGACTCACCCCCATATACTGTTTCATCTTCTTCTGCTTAGACTTATTTTTTTCTTCTTCTGCATTTTATCATTCTGATTATTCTTATTCTGCTTATTTTTTTCCTGGTCTTATGGTATCTGGTTCTTCTGGTTCTGGTGCTTTGGGTACTGGTGCTTCTGGTTCTTCCATTTCCTAAACCTTTGCTTCATATTCTTCTTCCTCTGGTTCTTCTTCTTCTGGGTCTTTTCCTCTTGTACCGGTTCTTCTTCCGCTTCTTGTTCCTCTGGTTCTTCTTCCTCTGGTTCCGGTTCTTCTTCTTCCTCTGGTTCTTCTTCCACTTGTTTCGGTTCTTCTTCCGGTTCTTCTTCTTCCTCTGGTTCTGGTTCTTCTTCTTCCTCTGGTTCTGGTTCTTCTTCTTCTAGTTCTTGTTCTTCTTCTTTTGGTACTTGTATTTATTATTGTAATTTGTGAAGCATGTAGTTCAGGTGCACAGTGGAACAGCAAGAAGTACCAGTGTCCGAAAGCACATTCATGGACCAGCTGATGTTAATGGAACCCGGATACACAGTAGAAGGAACCTGTGGCAAAGACATTATCGAGAACCAGCTGGTGGTGCTGGGACTCTGTTATTAAGCAGAAGGTATAAGTGCCATTGGTACTAGCGAGAACCATCTGGTGCTGCTTGAATCCTGTTACTAAGCAGAAGATATAAGTGCCATTGGCACTATCGAGAACCATCTGGCAGTTCTGGAACTCATATTGCACTGCAGGGTTAACATGTGTTACTAACCCCCAAAATAAAGGACAGCTTCTGTTACTGGAACCCGGAGCCACAGCAGGAGCCCCCTGGACTACCTGCACTCTGGAGACCCAGCTAACTCTACTGGGGCACAGAGCAGAAGCAGATAAAGTTGTGCATCTCCCCGATTACCAGTCTACGTTACCGGAAGCCGGAGAAAAGCTAGGAGGCAACTGTCCTTCCGGCACTCATGAGAACTGGCTAACAGAGGAAACAGCCCAGGGCAACACTGGTGTTGAGGCCCAGTGGTACAGGATTCATTGTAGGTGGACATGAGAATTTGAATTGACAGTAGCACAGCCAGAGTCCAGCTTGCGTTGCTGAACCCTGACAACACAGCAGCGGGTGTTCACTGTGCTACTGACACTTCCGAGCAACAGCTGATGGTGCGGAAGCCAAGGTGGACTGGAGCATTTGTAGGTGGACTGGAGTATTTGTAGGTGGACTGGAGTGTCTGATTTGCCAGTGGCACAGCCAGAATAAGCCTTGCGGTGCTGAACCCTGCAAACAAAGCAGTGGTTGTTCACTGTGTGACTGACACTTCTGAGCAACAGCTGACAGTGCTGAAGCCCAGGTGGGCTGATCAATCTAGTGGTGCCAGAGGGCCAAGTGTGGACCTGGAGATTGTTGCTAGACATGTGTTTATTCAGTCTCATCTAGCGCAGGGCTTGCAAGGTCTGGCGAGATCCAGGCCTGGTTCATCTTTATAAAAGTTAGGCGGTCAATGTTATCAGTGGATTGGCGCTTGTGTTGGTCTGTTAAGACTCCACCAGCGGCGCTAAAGACACGCTCCGATAACACACTGGCAGTGGGGCAGGCCAGCACCTCCAAGGCATAATGGCTAAGCTCTGGCCATATATCAAACTTGGAGACCCAAAACTTAAAGGGGGCAGAACCATCCTGGGACATAGTGACATGGCTGGACATGTAGTGTGCCACCATCAGACGGTAATGCTGCGTCCTGCTGAGTGGAACCATATGGGATGGTGCATGACGTGGTTGCGGGCACACAATACTTTGCCACATTTTGGCAAGACTGGCCTGGCCTTCTGCAGAGGTGCTGCTCCTGCTCTGTGGATGGCTTCCTCCCTGTCCTGGAGGCACTGAGCTGCCATGTGAAACACTCGAAGTAGTCCTCTCAGGTGGAAATGAGGACATCATCGAATGTACCAGTGTGTCTTGGAACTATTACATTTTATGATCCCGGATCAACGGTGTTATCAGGGTTTTTAGGTTGTCCCGGTAGCGAGGATCCAGGAGGCTTGCCACCCAGTAATCATCAGTGCTGAAAATGCGAGCGATACGACGGTCGTTTCGAAGGCACTGCAGCATGAAATCACTCATGTGTTGCAGACTGAAAACTGGCCACACCCCACTGTCCCCTGCTTTAGGCATACTCTCTGTCTCTTCTGCATCCCACCATCCTCACCATAAATGATGACTACCAGTGTGCGGTGTACCATCCTCCTCTGGCCATACTACTTCCTCCTCCAATTCTTCCTCCTCCTCTTCATCAAAAAGTGTCCCCTGTCTGGACCTTTGTGAGTTGCCGTGTTGCTTGGCTAACAACCCACACGTAGAGCTGTGGGTAGACTATCCCGATACAGAAGGCATTGTCAGCATTTGTTCCTCCTCCTCCTCCTCGTCCAAAACTGCATCCCTGATCTCTAGCATAGTTTTTTCAAGGAGGCATATGAGGGGTACAGTGATGCTGACTATGGCATCATCCGCGTTCGACATCAGAGTGAAATCATGAAAGGGCCGCAAAACACAGCAGATGTCCTTCATTTAAGCCCACTCGGCACATGTGAAGTGTCGCCTGCGAGCTGTGCAACTCGTTTGCCCCTGATGCAGCTGGAATTCCATAACTGCCTGCTGCTGCTCACACAACCTCTCCAGCATATGCAACTTGGAATTCCACCTAGTGCGGACATCACATATGAGGCGGTGTTCAGGCAGGTTAAATCTTAGCTGCAGAGCTGCAATGTGCGCTTTGTGTACACTCGAACGGTGCAAATGAGCGCACTCACCATGGACCTTGTGCAGAAGATCTTCAAGATCCGGATAGCTTTTAAGAAAACTCTGCACGACCAAATTTAACACATGTGCCAGCATGGGATGTGAGTCAGATTGTCTAGACCAAGAGCTGCCACAAGGTTTTGCCCATTATCACACACCACCATACCTGGCTGGAGGTTGAGCGGCCCAAACCACTGGTCGCTCTGCTGCTTGATGGCATTCCACAGCTGCTCTGCAGTGTGGCTTGTATCCCCCAAACTAATTAATTTCAACACGGCCTGTTGACGTTTGGCCACGGCAGTGGTCAAGTTGGTCGTGTCAGTGGACGGTTCACCAATCATTGTGGATGTAGATGGTGCCAACTGCTGTGCGGAGGAATCTGAGGAAATGGAGTAGGAGGAAGAGGCAATGCGAACGGACAATCATTGTGCAAAAAAAAATACGCACTTCCGATTTCCGATCACATTCAAAGATTGGAATCGGGATTCGGAATTCCGATCATACTGAAAATCGGTATAATTCCGATTTTACATGATCGGATCAAGCAATCCTATTTCTGAACAAATTCACTCATCATCACTATTACCTAGCAGCTTTGATAAGGCGATTCTCATTGCTGGAAAACTCTATAATGTGAATCGTCTCCTAGGTTGAAGCCTGCATTTGTGTGGACAGATAGGATTCTGCTATGATTAATACCACCAGAGGCTGATGGATGGAGAGCTCAGTCCGAGAGCCTATGCATACAAATAAGACTGACTATTACTTCCAAGCAGAAACCAGATGTGTACACTGGTGTGAGCTAAGAGTAGCCACCTTCAAATATAACCATCAAATAAAGTTGCACTGAAAACATTAAATATATGATATATGAATTGCAATACTGCTCTAGAAAATAGAAAAAATTGAGATTGCTTAGATCATAAATTAACCAATTCATGTGTACCAAGCAGCTGCGATAAAGCGATTCTCATTGCTAGGAACCAGCTTTCGGAAACCGTCTGTATCCACCAGGGGGAAAAGCAGCATTTCTGTGGCCAAGATGGTGGAGTTCAAGCTCTTAGGTTTGGTGTGTGTAGGAGGATACATTGTTTTATGTGACCACAAATGCAGGACCAAGGGCTGACTGCTGTAATGAGAGAGGGTGGAGTAGGGTGAACAAACTGCTGGACTGTGAGTGTGGTATGCACTGTGAAACAAAAACAACAGGCATCTTTATTTCCATAACAGCAGAGGGGCTTTCACTCACTCCGACTGTAGGGGTGAACAAGTGGAGGTTTTGCGTGCCGGAAACCTCTGTGAGGACACTTACCAAGATGACAGTGGTGGGAGAAGCAGCAGATGTGATTGATTGGACAGTCAGGAGTTGGTGTGGGCTGTTAGTCAGCATTTTAGCGCAGTGAAATTCCAACACTAATACATGTTGATCGTGCATGTGCTGGTTCATGCATGTAGCAGTCAAATTTTTGCCTCTACTGAGTCATTTTTTGCAAAGTTGGCAGATAACTTAAGTTGGGTCATCCTTTGTGGTCTCAAAAAACGCCAGGCTAGGGCACCCTTGCTTCCCCTTCAAACTGCAGACCAGTGACCACTGCTTGCCACAGCCAGGAAAAAAAATACCAAGTGTGGCAAAATTGCAAAAAAGTGCAATTCCCCAAATTATTATTTTTTTTACCATGTTCACCAAATGCTAAAACGGACCTCACCTTATTCTCCAGGTCATTACGAGTTTATAGATACCAAACATCTATAGGTTCTTTTTTATTTAAGTGGTGAAAAAAAATGTAAGAGTTTGTTAAAAAGAAATTTTTTTTTAGCATTTTCCGAGACCCATAGCATCTTCATTTTTCGTTATATGGGCTGGGTGAGGGCTTATTTTTTGCATGCCGAGCTGATGTTTTTAATGATGCAGTTCTAATTTAGATACCATCTTTTGCTCACCATTTTAATGCAACATTGTGGTGACCAAAAAACGTAATTCTGGCATTTTTTTTTTCACTACGCCGTTTACCAATCAGATTAATTATTTTTATATCTTGATAGATCAGGACGAGTGAACGTTGTGATACCAAATTTGTGTATTTTTATTTTTCTTAATTGTTTTATTTTAAATGGGGCGAAAAGGAGGTGATTTGAACTTTTATATTTTTTATTTTTTTATATTTTTAAAACTTTTTTAAACTTTTCACTTGATTCAATTGTATTCATGGGAGACTAAAAGCTTTGATCTTCTGATCGCCTCTGCTACACAGATGAGATGATCAGATCGCCTGTGTGTGACAGAAATGCTCACTTGCTATGAGCACCAACCTCTGGGATGTGCGCATAGCAAATGGGCAATGATAACCACAGGGGTCTGCTGCAGACCCTGGGTTGTCGTGCCAAACCATCGGCGACCCACAGTCATGTGACATGGGCACCAATGGGTGGAATTAGAGACAGGCTTCCCTCATGATCCCATTAAAAGTCACTGTCACAGATTGACAGCAACATTTAACAGGTTAACAGCCCCAAGTGGATCGCGAATCCACCTGCGGCTGTTAGGGGCACATGTCAGCTGTTCGAAAGAGCTGACATGTGCCAGGAAATATGTGGGCTCAGCACCAGAGCACACATCAAAGTGAGAGACATGACTTGTGCAGTACATGTACAGTGCATGTTGTTAAGGGGTTAATTATGAGAACAAAAGGAATAGCAGTCAGTTGCTCCTCTGACCTCCACCCATCCCCTCCCCTCATAAAACATGCCTCCTCATTCATCATACAGCACTAGTATCCTAGCCAAACTCCTAACAAAAACATTAGTGGAAAAGCGATCATTTACCGAACTGTAGCCGAATTTTGCCAACTTTGAGGGAAAATATTCAAATGATCTATGTTCATGCCAAATTTAAGATTGGCTAACATTTTCAGAACAAGATCGCTCATCTCTATAAAGGAATATGAGAAATTCAGAACATAGTGACTGTATCCACACATGGCAAAGACGTCTGAGGCACAGGCATCTAGTAAGCATTAAAGAACTGCAAAAACAACTTGAGAACAGATTTTATAATATCTCTTGTTCAAATACTGTAAAATGTGAATGCTGCTTTAAATCAAAGGCAACATGAGCAGCACTTTCTAAAGAAGGTTGGACCACATGACTATTTGACTTAATAGAAAGGGATATATGTGGTCCAATAAAACTGCAATCAGGATTAGGTGAGTATAATATATATTTTTTATGTGACTGGTCTGTGGCACCATCATTCCAAATTATATGTATAAAGGGGTGTGAGATCATCATGCTATAACAAATGGGGCTTAGGGGCCTTCATACTTTATATATAATGGGCTGTAGGGCCATCATGCATCCCCAGATCATCACCGATCCTCCACCAAATTTCACAGTGGGAGCAAGACTTGTATGCCTCTCCAGGTCTCCATCTAACCATTAGAAGACCAGGTGTTGGGCAAAGCTGAAAATTAGACTCATCAGAGAAGATTACCTTACTCCAGTTCTCTATGGTCCAATCTAGGGTTGAGCGACTTTTACTTTTATAGGATCGGGTCGGGTTTCACGAAACCCGACTTTCTCAAAAGTCGGGTCGAGTGAAATCGGCCGATCCTATAGAAAAGTCGGGGTCGGGGTCGGCCGAAACACGAAACCCAATGCAGTGCAATGGGATACTATGGTTCCCAGGGTCTGAAGGAGAGGAAACTCTCCTTCAGGCCCTGGGATCCATATTGAAGTGTAAAATAAAGAATTAAAATAAAAAATATTGCTATACTTACCCTCTGACGCGCCCTGGTACTAACCGGCAGCCTTCCTTCCTTAGAATCAGCACGTGAAGGACCTTAGATGACGTCGCGGCTTGTGATTGGTCGCGCGACTGTCCATGTGACCGCTCACGCGACCAATCACAAGCCGCGACGTCATCTAAGGTCCTTCACGAGCTGATTCTAAGGAAGGAAGGAAGGCTGCCGGTTAGTACCAGGGCGCGTCAGAGGGTAAGTATAGCAATATTTTTTATTTTAATTCTTTATTTTACACTTAAATATGGATTCCGATACCGATTTCTGATATTGCAAACATATCGGAACTCAGTATCGGAATTCCGATACCAGATTCAGAAGATTGCCGACCTCATGGCCGACCCCACACAGGGGTCGGGTCGGGTTTCATGAAACCCGACTTTACCAAAAGTCGGCGACTTCTGAAAATGGCCAACCCGTTTCGCTCAACCCTAGTCCAATCCTTATGGTCTTTGGCAAACTTCAGCCTGGCTCTCCTTTGCTTCTCATTGATGATTTTTCTCTAGTTTTATGTGACTTGAGCCCAGCCTCTAGTAGATTGTTACGAACTGTTCTTACCTTGCACTTCACCCCAGCTGCCATTTGCCATTCCTTTTGTACGTCACTTGTTGTCATCCTGCGGTTGTTGAGGGACATCCAAATATGATCATGGTCATCCCGGTGGTGGTTTTCTCCCTTTGCCGGTCAGTAGATTTGTTGTCCCCAATGTCTGCTCCTTGACCTTGTTGTAATGGACTGCCATATTAGAAATGTTAAGGATGGAGGACACTCACTGTATCCCTCTGCTAGTGAAGCCAGAATTGAGCCCTTCTTTTCCTCACTGAAGACTTTTCTTTTCAACTCCTTTGACATTGTTAAAAGTTATTTTTTCATTCCTATTACTTTTGGAATATTACTAGTACTTGTTTGCCATCCAGCTTGAACTATTGCAATAGGATTGTGAACAACACCGCAGAGTTTTTAATACTTTCCATCGTTAAATAAGATTTGGTTTAGGTGATCACCAATTCAGAAGCACATTAAGTAGAATGAGGTGGGAATTCAATTGTCACTGGAATGGAATGGCTGTCAGACATGTAGAGAAGCTAATTTTTATAAAACTGTGCAGTGGTCTCTTAATATTTGCCAGAGATGTATATTGGGCTGTGTGGCCATCATAATATTTATAATGGGCTGTGGAGCCATCATACTATATATAATAGGGCTATGGTTCTATTATACTATATATATATTGGGCTGTGGGGTGCATCTTGCCATAAGTAATAGGCTGAGGGACGTGATGCTATGTATAATGGACTGTGGGACAATCATATTATATATAATGGGATGTGGGGCCATCATAGTGTATAATTGGGCTAAGGGGCTATCATACTATATATTAGGAACTGTGGGTGCCATCTTACTATGTATAATGGGCTGTGGTACCATAATACTATATAAAATGGCCTATGGGCCATCATGCTATATATATTGGGCTGTGGGCCCATCGTATTATATATAATTGGCCGTGGGGACATCATACTATATATAATGTGCTGTGGGTCCATCATGCTATATATAATGGGCTGAAGGGCTTTCATAGAATATATAGTGGGGCTAAGGTGGAAGAAGTCAGTGACGAAGCGTGCATTGGGGTGAGAGGACGTCATTCCAGGCTCCAGATTGCAAGGTAAATCGGTCTATTACCGTGGGCACAGTCCTTAATATGGCCTGAGGTTATTTGTTTGGTTGGTCTTCTCACTAGTAGATATCACCTTACAACTTTTTGGGCCATCCTATTATACAGTACAACTGAATGAAATATTTCAGCTACAAATCTTTATTAATTACATAGTGGAATGTGTTAAGAACAATAAAAATCAAAAATTATCAATGTAAATCAAAATGAATATCCCATGGAGGTCTGGATTTGGAATGATACTCAAAATCAAAGTGGAAAATCAAATTACAGGCTGATCAAACTTCAGTGGAAATGCCTCAAGACAGGAAAATGATGTTCAGTTGTGTGTGTGTTGCCTTCATGTGCCTGTATGACCTCCCTACATGCCTGAGACCTGGACTAAAGCATCCACCAACTCCTGGACAGTCTGTGTTTCAACGTGACGTTGGTGGATGGTGCGAGACATGATGTCCAGGATGTGTTCAATTGGATTAAGGTCTGGGTAATGGGCAGGCCAGTCCATAGCTTCAATGCCTTCATCTTGCAGGAACTGCTGACACACTCCAGCCACATGAGGTCTGGTATTGTCCTGTATTAGGAGGAACTCAGAGCCAACCGCAACAGCATATGGTCTCACAAGGGGTCTGAGGATCTCATCTCAGTACCTAGTGGCAGTCAGGCTACCTCTGGCGAACACATGGAGGGCTGTGCGGCCCTCCAAAGAAATGCCTCCCCACACCATTACTGAACCACTGCCAAACCGGTCATGCAGAAGGATGTTGCAGACAGCAGATCGCTCTACATGTCGTCTCCAGATTCTGTCATATCTGTCACATGTGCTCAGTGTGAACCTGCTTTCATCTGTGAAGAGCACAGGGTGCCAGTGGCAAATTTGCCAATCCTGGTGTTCTGTGGCAAATGCCAAACTTCCTGCACGGTGTTGGGCTGTGAGCACAACCCCCATCTGTGGATGTCGGGCACTCAGGCCATCCTCATAGAGTTGGTTTCTAACCGTTTGTGCAGACACATGCAGATTTGTTGGCTTACTGGAGGTCATTTTGCAGGGCTCTGGCAGTGCTCCTCCTGTTCCTCCTTGATCAAAGGCTGAGGTAGCAGTCATGCTGCTGGGTTGTTGTCCTCCTACTCCCCCCTCTTCATCTCCTGGTGTACTGGCCTGTCTTTCAGTTGTGCCTCCTGCCTCTGGACACTATGCTGAAAGACACAGCAAACCTCTTTCCACAGCTCGCAATGATGAGCCATCCTGGATGAGCTGCACTACCTGAGCCACTTGTGTGGGTTGTAGAGTCCGTCTCATGCTACCACGAGTGTGAAAGCACAACCAACATTCAAAAGTGACCAAAATATCAGCCAGAAAGCATTGGTACTGAGATGTGGTCTGTGGTCCCCACCTGCAGAACCCTTCCTTTATTGAGTGTGTCTTGATAATTGCCAATAATTTTCATCTGTTGTCTACTTCATTTGCACAATAGCATGTGAAATTGATTGTCAAACAGTGTTGCTTCCTAAGTGGACAGTTTGATTTCACAGAAGTTTAATTTACTTGGAGTAATATTCTGTTGTTTAATTGTTCCCTTTATTTTTTGTGAGCAGTGTATATAGAAGGGCCATTTTATTATATATGGAGGGGATGTGGCGCCATCATGCTATATGCAGAGGGGCTATGGTGGCATACTGTTATATATGGAGGGACTGAGGGGCCATCGTATTATATATAGAGAGACAGAGGAGGCATCATATTCTATATTTAGGAACAGAGGGGTCATTTAACTATACGCAGAGGGGTTGTGGGTCAGTTATATTATATATAGAGGGGCCATCATAAAAGGTCTGAGGGCCATCATACTATATGCAAAGAGGATGTGGGGGACCTCACACTATATATAGGGTGTTAGGGCTAGCGTAAAGCACCAAATAATAAGATAGAATAAGGTGCGTTCGCAGCCCGGGGTCCACCGTGCAGAGATGGAACCTGCTGCCAAGTAATGACAGACTATATGGCGGTACAATGTGAATACACACACGGGTTAACTTCACCCTGTGTGAAGGAAGCAAACCCTGTTGCATCACAGGGCCGCAGTACCGCACGTAACAAAACTAATAATTAAATAGCACGAGAGTGCGAACTGTGCCGTACTGGTGGACGCCACTAACCACCCTGACTTGGGTTAAAGAAGAGCTCTAATGGTGAGTGGCACCATACTGGCGGTCACAGCAGTAGGCGCTGTTTCCTGTGTAAACGCTGTGAGTTCAGCCAGGCGCTAGATTGCAGCCATACACCTTACGCGAACAGTCATACACAAGGGATGGGTTTTTTAAGGAACGACTTGCACTCATCAACACACACATGATTACAATTGTACACTAGCGCATAGCTTCACTATGCTGCAAAATGTATAGGACTTTCCAATAAAGGACCAATCGGACCCTGCCACAGAAGTTTAGAACCTTCAGGACCTTACTGGAGGACCATTGGGAACCGCCGCAGCATCTGAGCATGTGACCCTCGATCTCCAACCGGAGATCTCACCCTGGGCATGCTCAGAAGGGAAAAAGCAGGACTTAGTCCCAAAAGCATCTGCTCGCTGCTGCCCAGCACTGGCTTCAATGGCAGAAGCAGTAAAAGCAGCAGTAACCCTATGCACAGAGTGAGACTGAGCAAGATGCTGGGACCGACGTCTCCGCTGAGCAGACTCCACTGTGGCTGGAGAAGAATGGGAGACTGCAGCAGAGATGGTTCAAGATTCCCCCTGTGCAGAGGCGGGAACTCGACACCTAACATAGGGTATGTTGGGGATTCTATGCAGTATATAGAGTGGCATGTAAAAGTTTGTGCACTCCTGGTCTAAATTACTGTTATTGTGAACAGTTACACAAGTTGAAGATAAAATGATCTCTACAAGGCTTAAAGTTGAAAGTGATACATTTCCTGTGTATTTTAGATGAATATATATATACAGTGCCTTGCGAAAGTATTTGGCCCCCTGGAACTTTTCGACCTTTTCCCACATATCATGCTTCAAACATAAAAATACCAAATGTAAATTTTTAGTGAAGAATCAACAACAAGTGGAACACAACTGTGAAGTTGAACGAAATTTATTGGTTATTTTAAATTTTTGTGCAAATTCAAAAACTGAAAAGTGGGGCGTGCAATATTATTCAGCCCCTTTAACTTAATACTTTGTTGCGCCATCTTTTGCTGCAATTACAGCTGCAAGTCGCTTTGGGTATGTCTCTAACAGTTTTGTACATCGAGAGACTGAAATTCTTGCCCATTCTTCCTTGGCAAACAGCTCGAGCTCAGTGAGGTTTGATGGGGATTGTTTGTGAACAGCAGTTTTCAGCTCTTTCCATGGATTACACTGGTCAATGCAATTTTTATAGCAAAAGGTTTTAAAACATATTTTAAGTCAATTTTGGCTGCTGATTACAAATATGAACTCCGTTTTGGCTATCACATCAGGATTTCAAGATATTTTCAATTTTTGATGAAAATTACTCCTATCTAATGTTTATGATAAAAACACATGATTTTCGATACTACATTTTTGTATATTTTTAATCAAGGAATAACAAAGATTACAAAGTCTATGTACAGCAAATCAAATATACTTACAGAATTAAACTACAAAATATAAAAACACATATATATGGCACACAGATGATTGACAAATGGCAGTTATTTGAACTTTCTTTTCTTGGCTGATCTGTGATGTACAGCTTCTGGGTTGTCTCTCATCAAGCTCCAGCAACAGTCAGCCATCATATGTGAGTCCCACCGGCCTTGATACCGTTCTTCCATTGTTTTAATGTCCTGATGAAAATGCTCCCCTTGTTCCTCGCTCACATCCCCAAGGTTCTCTGGAAAAAAGTCCAAATGGCTGTGTAAATAGTGAGTCTTGATACTCATTCTACATCCAAGATTTCGCAGACTCATTAGTAGCTCTTCCACAATCTCTTCATAGTTGTCTGCTTTCTAATTCCCTAGAAAATTCTGCACCACATTATAAAATGCATTCCAAGCTCTTTCTTCTGCCTCAAATGATAAAATTTGGGTCTCTCATAAATGTTCTTATTTGAGGTCCATCAAATATTCCAGCCTTTTTCTTCTCTTCAATAAGACCAGGAAAAGTTGAACACATATAGTTAAAGCATTCTCCACTGTGATTGAAAGCTTTGACAAACTGCTTCATCAATCCAAGTTTTATGTGTAAGGGAGTAAAGACAATGTCCTTCCTATCCACTAGAGGATCATAGATGACATTCTTATCGCCAGATGCCAAACTCTGTCACTGAGGCCATTCAGTTTTTACCCAATGCTCTGCTGTAGCTCTACTGTCCCGGTAGCACAGAAAACAAGGGTGTTATCATAACAAATGGGAATTATGCATGTTCAAAGAAAACAAAGATATTCTCACTAGGGTTGAGCGACTTTTCTTTTTATAGGATCAGGTCGGGTTTCACGAAACCCGACTTTTTCAAAAGTCGGGTCGAGTGAAATCGGCCGATCCTATAGAAAAGTCGGGGTCGGGGTCGGCCAAAACACGAAACCCAATGCAGTGCATTGGGTTTCTAATGGTTCCCAGGGTCTGAAGGAGAGGAAACTCTCCTTCAGGCCCTGGGATCCATATTTAAGTGTAAAATAAATAATCAAAATAAAAAATATTGATATACTTACCCTCGGACGTGCCCTGGTTCTCACCGGCAGCCTTCCTTCCTAATAATGAGCACCTAAAGGACCTTCGATGATGTCGCGGCTTGTGATTGGTCGCGTGATCGGTCACATGGGCATCACGCGACCAATCACAAGCCGCGACGTCATCTAAGGTCCTTCAGGCACTGATTCTTAGGAAGAAAGGCTGCGGGTTAGAACCAGGGCGCGTACGAGGG
This sequence comes from Ranitomeya imitator, assembly GCF_032444005.1. Taxonomy (NCBI): domain Eukaryota; kingdom Metazoa; phylum Chordata; class Amphibia; order Anura; family Dendrobatidae; genus Ranitomeya; species Ranitomeya imitator. Next base: position 309,766,563 of record NC_091285.1, on the reverse strand, counting down.
TGAGTATATACCTATTAGGAATATACTCACCCTCGGACGCGCCCTCGGACGCTTCCTTCCTAAGAATGAGCACCTGAAGGACCTTAGATGACGTCGCGGCTTGAGATTGGTCGCGTGACCGCCCATGTGACCGCTCACGCGACCAATCACAAGCCGCGACGTCATCGAAGGCCCTTCAGGTGCTCATTCTTAGGAAGGAAGGCTGCCGGTGAGAACCAGGGCGCGTCCGAGGGTGAGTATATCAATATTTTTTTATTTTTATTCTTTATTTTACACTTAAATATGAATTCCGATACCGATTCCCGATATCTTAAACATATCAAAACTCAGTATTGGAATTCCAATTCCAGATCAGAAGATCGCCGACCTCATGGCCGACCCCACACAGGGGTCGGGTCGGGTTTCATGAAACCCGACTTTGCCAAAAGTCATCGACTTCTGAATCTGGCCGACCCGTTTCACTCAACCCTAATTCTCACATTTATTGGGAGACTAAATGAAAACTAAATTTACCTTAGTGAACCGTATAAACCGGCACTTTTGATAAACTACTTATATTTATCATGGAATTCTTGAAAATGGGCTATATACCTGTAGCACAAAAACGTGATGTGATAGAGAAATTATAAGATCAGATTTGAATTCAGCACCCTCAAATTAGTCTAAAACTGTTCTTAAAGTCCATGGCAGAATTTTTTTTTTGTAGACCAGTGTTATCGATTGGATTGAGGTCTGGACTTTGACTTGACCATTCTAACACCTGTTATTTGAGAACCATTCCATTGTAGATTTTGCTTTATGTTTGGGTTCATTGTCTTCATTGGGAAGACAAATCTCCTTCCCAATCTCCAACAGGTTTCTTCAAGAATGGTCCTGTATTTGGCTCCATTCATCTTCCCATCAATTTTAACCATCTTCCTTGTCCCTGCTGAAGAAAAGCAGGCCCTTACCATGATGCTTCCACCACGTTTGACAGTGGGGATGGTGTGTTTAGGGTGATGAGCTGTGTTGCCTTTACGCCAAACATATCGTTTGGCATTGTTGCCAAAACGTTCGATTTTGGTTTCATCTGACCAGAGCATCTTCTCCCTGGTGGCTTGCTGCAAACTTTAAATGACACTTTTCATGGATATCTTTGAGAAATGGCTTTCTTCTTGCCACTCTTCCATAAAGGCCAGATTTGTGCAGTGTACGACTGATTGTTGTCCTATGGATAAACTGTCCCACCTCAGCTGTAGATCTCTGCAGTTCATCCAGAGTGATCATGGGCCTCTTGGCTGCATCCCTGATCAGTCTTCTCCTTGTCTGAGATGACAGTCTAGAGGGACGTCTGGGTCTTGGTAGATTTGCAGTGGTATGATACTCCTTTAATTTCAATATGATCGCTTGCACAGTGCTGCTTGGGATGTTTCAAGTTTTAGAAATCATTTTGTGTCCAAATCCGGCTTTAAACTTCTTCACAACAGTATCACAGACCTGCCTGTTGTGTTCCTTGTCTTCATGATGCTCTCTGTGCTTCACACAGAACCCTGAAACTATCACAGGGCAGGTGCATTTATACGGAGACTTGATTACACACAGGTGGATAATATTTATCATCATTGGGCATTTAAGACAACATTGGATCATTCCGAGATCCACAATGAACTTCTGGAGTGAGCTTGCTGCCAAATAATATTGCACGCCCCACTTTTCAGTTTTTGAATTTGCACAAAAATTTAAAATAACCAATAAATTTCATTCAACTTCACAATTGTGTTCCACTTGTTGTTGATTCTTCACCAAAAATTTACATTTGGTATCTTTATGTTTGAAGCATGATATGTGGGAAAAGGTTGAAAAGTTCCAGGGGGCCGAATACTTTTGCAAGGCACTGTGTCTATCTATCTATCTATCTATCTATCTATCTATCTATCTATCTATCTATATATATATATTTTTTTTTTTCATTTAAAAAATTATAAAAAGGAAAATGGTCTGATCCATAATTTTGGGCACTCTGCATGGTTGTTACCTAGTAGCACCCCCTTTAGAAAGTATCAGGGCTTATAAATGCTTTTTGTAGCCAGCCAAGAGTCTTTCAATTCTTTTTTGAGGGATTTTTATTAATTCCTCCTTAGAATATTCTTCCAGTTCTTTGAGATTCCTGGGTTGTCTTGCATGCACTGATATTTTGAGGTCTAGACACATATTTTCAATGATGTTCAGATCAAGGGACTGTGAGGGCCATTTTAAAACCTTCAGCTTGCAGCTTTTGAGGTAGTCTATTGTGGATTTTAATGTGTGTTTAGGATCTCCATTATCCATTTGTAAAAGCCTTCCTCTTTTCAACTTCAGCTTTTTACAGATGGGGATATGTTTGCATCAAAAATTTGTGTAAATTTCTTTGAATCCATTCTTCCTTCTACCCTTGAAGTGTTCCCCATTCCATTGGCTGAAAAACAACCCCAAAGCATGATTGATCCACCTACATGATTAATGGTTGGCGAGATATTCTTTTCCTGAAATTCTGTGTCCTTTTTTCTCCACATATACCTTTGATCACTGTCACCAAAACGTTCTATTCTAACTTCATCAGACCACAGGACTTGTTTCCAAAATGCATCAAACTTGCTCTTTTGCTTACTTATTAAGCTGAATTTTAAGGTGAGATTGCAGGAGAGGTTATCTTCCGATGAGTCTTCTATGAACTGAGCAGAGGACAACATGAAAACTCTATCTTCTTATAGCCTTCTCCTGCTTTATGGGCCTCCACCATTTTTATTTTCAGAGTGATAGGCAGCTGCTTAGAAGAACCCATGGCTGCTGTTTTTTGGAACAAGGTTAGTGGAGGCTGAGTTTTTATAAAGCTGGGAAATTTGCATCACCTGGCTTATCCTATTGATGATAGTGAACAAGCCATAATTGTAACAGGCTAATTAAGGTCTGAAACCTTGGTCAAAGTTATCTAAGCACACAAACCCCCAAACTTTTGCATTGGCCCATTTTCATTTTTGTTCTTTTTAAATGTAAAAAATACAAGGAAATGTGCCATCTTTAATTTAGGCCTTTTAGAGATCATTTCATCTTAAACTTGCTTAACTGTTCACAATAATAGTAATTTTAACCAATAGTGCCCAAACCTTTACATGACACTGCAGTACAAATGACCAAACATTTGTGGATTCATGTCACCTATAAGAACTGGAAAAAAAATAAAAAGTAAAAAAAAAATATGTTTTAAAAAATCTAACAAATAAAAAAGTATAAACATTTGAATCACCCTCTTTTCCCCAATGAAAAACTAACACATGTAAGTAATAATAGGTATACTAGTCCTTTAGTGAAAATATGCTGCCAATAAATCAGTGATTTTATTGAAACTATGGTAAACAGCCCAGTAAGTCACACCTTGCTGGAATCAGGATCTCTGTATCTATATTATCCTGCTCTCAGAATACGTGTCAAAACCCTGCTGACTGATTGATTTTAACCCTGTGTAAATGATGACTTTTTTTTGTTATTATTTCATCTCACTTGGAATTCCTTTCCCATTTTCCCCTATACTATATGATAAAATAAATCGTGTCTTTCAATTTTTGCCTGTAGGACACTATTGCAAGAGAGCTTGGCTGAGTAGATTACACAAGAAGGAAAACACACAGCAAGTCAGCAGGATCTAGGAGCAACATGGCAGATGTGACAACCTACATGGTGAGCTGCAGCATGTGCTACATGTTCACAGATCGACCAGAAGAAGAATCAAATTTCACCTGTCAGAAGTGTAGACTAGTGGCCCTTTTAGAAGAAAAGGTGCGGGGTCTGGAAGAAAGAATAGCAACTTTGAAACTCATCAAAGAGAATGAAGACTTTCTAGACAGAACTGAAGCATCTCTACTGGTCACAGAAGGTGAAAAAAGTGTCAGAGAACCTCCAAAAGCAGATGAGTGGCAGCATGTGACCAAAAGAAGCAAGAAGACAATGGAGAAATCACCAACCACACAACTAAAGAACCGATATCAAATCTTTGTAGAGGATGAAGATGGCACACCTAAGGATGAAGCAATACCAGCAAGCAAAAAAGAAAAGGGCACACAGCAACAAGTGACAGCAAAAAGTACAGCCAAGAAGCAACGAAGAGTGGTGGTGGTGGGAGACTCACTACTGAGAGGCACAGAAGCAGCCATCTGCAAACCGGACATAACTGCAAGAGAAGTATGCTGCCTTCCAGGTGCGATGATCAAGGATGTGACTGATAGGATACCAAAGCTCTTTAGCTCCAAGGACGTCCACCCATTTCTTCTGATACATGTTGGCACCAATGACACGGCAAGGAAGGACCTACCGACAATCTGCAAAGACTTTGAAGAGTTGGGGAAGAAAGTAAAGGAACTGGATGCACAGGTAGTTTTTTCTTCTATCCTTCCAGTAGACGGGCATGGCACCAGGAGATGGAACAGGATCCTTGATGCAAACAACTGGCTAAGACGATGGTGCAGACAACAAGGATTCGGATTCCTGGACCACGGTGTGAATTACTTGTACGATGGACTCCTCGCCAGAGACGGACTACACCTCAACAAACCTGGGAAACACACATTCGCCAGAAGACTCGCTACACTCATCAGGAGGGCGTTAAACTAGAAGAAGAGGGGACGGGAAGAAAAACATTAGACTTGAACAAAGAAGATCCAGGAAAACATACTCAGAAGGGAGGTAAGAACATTTCTAAAACAATCCACAGTGAGGAGATTGGAACAAAACAAAATCCTCTAAAATGCATGCTCGCAAACGCCAGAAGCCTGACAAACAAGATGGAAGAACTAGAAGCAGAAATATCTACAGGTAACTTTGACATAGTGGGAATAACCGAGACATGGTTAGATGAAAGCTATGACTGGGCAGTTAACTTACAGGGTTACAGTCTGTTTAGAAAGGATCGTAAAAATCGGAGAGGAGGAGGGGTTTGTCTCTATGTAAAGTCTTGTCTAAAGTCCACTTTAAGGGAGGATATTAGCGAAGGAAATGAGGATGTCGAGTCCATATGGGTCGAAATTCATGGAGGGAAAAATGGTAACAAAATTCTCATTGGGGTCTGTTACAAACCCCCAAATATAACAGAAACCATGGAAAGTCTACTTCTAAAGCAGATAGATGAAGCTGCAACCCATAATGAGGTCCTGGTTATGGGGGACTTTAACTACCCGGATATTAACTGGGAAACAGAAACCTGTGAAACCCATAAAGGCAACAGATTTCTGCTAATAACCAAGAAAAATTATCTTTCACAATTGGTGCAGAATCCAACCAGAGGAGCAGCACTTTTAGACCTAATACTATCTAATAGACCTGACAGAATAACAAATCTGCAGGTGGTCGGGCATCTAGGAAATAGCGACCACAATATTGTACAGTTTCACCTGTCTTTCACTAGGGGGACTTGTCAGGGAGTCACAAAAACACTGAACTTTAGGAAGGCAAAGTTTGACAAGCTTAGAGATGCCCTTAATCTGGTAGACTGGGACAATATCCTCAGAAATAAGAATACAGATAATAAATGGGAAATGTTTAAGAACATCCTAAATAGGCAGTGTAAGCGGTTTATACCTTGTGGGAATAAAAGGACTAGAAATAGGAAAAAACCAATGTGGCTAAACAAAGAAGTAAGACAGGCAATTAACAGTAAAAAGAAAGCATTTGCACTACTAAAGCAGGATGGCACCATTGAAGCTCTAAAAAACTATAGGGAGAAAAATACTTTATCTAAAAAACTAATTAAAGCTGCCAAAAAGGAAACAGAGAAGCACATTGCTAAGGAGAGTAAAACTAATCCCAAACTGTTCTTCAACTATATCAATAGTAAAAGAATAAAAACTGAAAATGTAGGCCCCTTAAAAAATAGTGAGGAAAGAATGGTTGTAGATGACGAGGAAAAAGCTAACATATTAAACACCTTCTTCTCCACGGTATTCACGGTGGAAAATGAAATGCTAGGTGAAATCCCAAGAAACAATGAAAACCCTATATTAAGGGTCACCAATCTAACCCAAGAAGAGGTGCGAAACCGGCTAAATAAGATTAAAATAGATAAATCTCCGGGTCCGGATGGCATACACCCACGAGTACTAAGAGAACTAAGTAATGTAATAGATAAACCATTATTTCTTATTTTTAGGGACTCTATAGCGATAGGGTCTGTTCCACAGGATTGGTGCATAGCAAATGTGGTGCCAATATTCAAAAAGGGCTCTAAAAGTGAACCTGGAAATTATAGGCCAGTAAGTCTAACCTCTATTGTTGGTAAAATATTTGAAGGGTTTCTGAGGGATGTTATTCTGGATTATCTCAATGAGAATAACTGTTTAACTCCATATCAGCATGGGTTTATGAGAAATCGCTCCTGTCAAACCAATCTAATCAGTTTTTATGAAGAGGTAAGCTATAGGCTGGACCACGGTGAGTCATTGGACGTGGTATATCTCGATTTTTCCAAAGCGTTTGATACCGTGCCGCACAAGAGGTTGGTACACAAAATGAGAATGCTTGGTCTGGGGGAAAATGTGTGTAAATGGGTTAGTAACTGGCTTAGTGATAGAAAGCAGAGGGTGGTTATAAATGGTATAGTCTCTAACTGGGTCGCTGTGACCAGTGGGGTACCGCAGGGGTCAGTATTGGGACCTGTTCTCTTCAACATATTCATTAATGATCTGGTAGAAGGTTTACACAGTAAAATATCGATATTTGCAGATGATACAAAACTATGTAAAGCAGTTAATACAAGAGAAGATAGTATTCTGCTACAGATGGATCTGGATAAGTTGGAAACTTGGGCTGAAAGGTGGCAGATGAGGTTTAACAATGATAAATGTAAGGTTATACACATGGGAAGAAGGAATCAATATCACCATTACACACTGAACGGGAAACCACTGGGTAAATCTGACAGGGAGAAGGACTTGGGGATCCTAGTTAATGATAAACTTACCTGGAGCAGCCAGTGCCAGGCAGCAGCTGCCAAGGCAAACAGGATCATGGGGTGCATTAAAAGAGGTCTGGATACACATGATGAGAGCATTATACTGCCTCTGTACAAATCCCTAGTTAGACCGCACATGGAGTACTGTGTCCAGTTTTGGTCACCGGTGCTCAGGAAGGATATAATGGAACTAGAGAGAGTACAAAGGAGGGCAACAAAATTAATAAAGGGGATGGGAGAACTACAATACCCAGATAGATTAGCGAAATTAGGATTATTTAGTCTAGAAAAAAGACGACTGAGGGGCGATCTAATAACCATGTATAAATATATAAGGGGACAATACAAATATCTCGCTGAGGATCTGTTTATACCAAGGAAGGTGACGGGCACAAGGGGGCATTCTTTGCGTCTGGAGGAGAGAAGGTTTTTCCACCAACATAGAAGAGGATTCTTTACTGTTAGGGCAGCGAGAATCTGGAATTGCTTGCCTGAGGAGGTGGTGATGGCGAACTCAGTCGAGGGGTTCAAGAGAGGCCTGGATGTCTTCCTGGAGCAGAACAATATTGTATCATACAATTAGGTTCTGTAGAAGGACGTAGATCTGGGGATTTATTATGATGGAATATAGGCTGAACTGGATGGACAAATGTCTTTTTTCGGCCTTACTAACTATGTTACTATGTTACTATGTTACTATGACCCCAAGAGATAAACCCTCATTTGGAAAAATAAAAAAGTTAGGGCTCTTTAAAAAAAAAAAGGAAGGGAAAAATGAAAGCATTAAAATAAAAAAAATTGTCTTACAGAAATAGCTGTAATATTGCAATCAGGTTCTCTGACTTTTCTGGTGAAGGGGGAAATTGGTTTACAGTCACTTTTAAGCTGTTTTGTTAATAATGGGCCTGGTTTATTACAGCAAGAATAGAATTGTTAAATGGGCCAAGAAATATGTTTTTTTTACATTGGCATTTGGCAAAACGTTGAGCTGAACATTCAAGGCATCAACTTTGGATTCAAGTTGCGGAGATGGATGTACTTTACTTTCTCTATCTGCTGTTTTGAGTTGTAACTGTTGAGTGCTTTTTCTTGTTGTTTCTAAACTTTTTGTCGCATGAGGCAAAACCAATCAGTTGTCCTCTCGAAGTGACCTTGACAGCCTTCCACAGAATGTTCAGAGATGAAAAAAAACCTGCATTTTGTTTGAAGGATTCTTTGACCATAAAGAAGGATTTCTGTTTTCAGTATACTGCCCAACTGTGGACATGGCTTTTGATGCCTTCTGTAATTTTTAATATTGTGATTATGCAGATGTTTGTTCCTTTGTTACATGCCCCAAGTAAAACATTTAATTATCCCACAATGTCTTCTTTTGAGGATTCTGTTAAACATTGAAATCTTCTCCACAAGAAGCCCAAGTAAGTCATACACCAATGGAATTAACACCTTGGTCATTACTTTAGCTTGCCCACAGAACAGGCAGTATAAACCTGGTAATAGACTCCTTTAGTCTATTGTATAGCACCATCAAGACACGTATCAATTTCAGCTGGTAAAAGAACCTGGTGAATGGATGGGTTCTAAGCATTGAATAATAGAAAAAAAAAGGTATTCAGCTTACCGGTCTTGAGAGAAATCCCCAGATCTGCCAATGCCCAGCATGGATCGGGGTGAGCACTCACGACAATTGGAGACTAGAGAAGAAATGATACAGCTGAAGGCAGAGGCGATTCAAGAGGATATCCTAAATGGAATCTAGACAAAGCATGTAAAAAAATCTCCAATGTAGATCGCAAAAATGTATTAACAACAAAAAATTATAAATCTAATTATAATAGTCCACAAAAACACATTAATAATGTAGTATTCAGTACTCCATATAGTTCACAATATAGGCAGATCGTGGATATTGTCAAATGTCATTTATCCATGTTAAAACAAGATGACAAGTAGTGTTGAGCATTCCGATACCGCAAGTATCGGGTATCGGCCGCTACTTGCGGTATCGGAACTCCGATACCGAGATCCGATACTTTTGTGGTATCGGGTATCGGTATCGGATCCATAGTGAGGTGTAAAATAAAGAATTAAAATAAAAAATATTGATATATTCACCTCGCCGGCGGCCCCTGGACATCACCGCCGGTAACTGGCAGGCTTCTTTGTTTAAAATGAGCGCGTTTAGGACCTGAGGAATGACGTCGCGGCTTCTGATTGGTCGCGTGCCGCCCATGTGACCGCGACGCGACCAATCAAAAGCCGCGACGTCATTCCTCAGATCCTAAATTCCTAGAATGAGCGCGTTTAGGACCTGAGGAATGACGTCGCGGCTTCTGATTGGTCGCGTGCCGCCCATGTGACCGCGACGCGACCAATCAGAATCCGCGACGTCATTCTCAGGCACTAAACTCCTCATTCTAGGAATTTGGGACCTGAGGAATGACGTCGCGGCTTCTGATTGGTCGCGTTGCGGTCACATGGGCGGCACGTGACTAATCAGAAGCCGCAACGTCATTCCTCAGGTCCTAAACGCGCTCATTTTAAACAAAGAAGCCTGCCGGTTACCCGCGGTGATGTCCAGGGGCCGCCGGAGAGGTGAATATATCAATATTTTTTATTTTAATTCTTTATTTTACACATTAATATGGATCCCAGGGCCTGAAGGAGAGTTTCCTCTCCTTCAGACCCTGGGAACCATCAGAATACCTTCCGATACTTGGTGTCCCATTGACTTGTATTGGTATCGGATATCGGTATCGGCGATATCCGATACTTTTCGGGTATCGGCCGATACTATCCGATACCGATACTTTCAAGTATCGGACGGTATCGCTCAAGTTAAAATGAATATTAACACAGTATGACATCAAATTCATTGCTAAATGAGCGCCCACCTTGGGCTTGATCCTGTCTCCAAGTTTATTCTCTAGCTCTTTACGGGATACTAATCGAGCTACCTGGCTTAACGCCACAGGGTTCTTTAGATGTGGTGCTATTCATTGCAAAACATGTATCTATGTGCATAAAACAAATAAATTTTCATCTTTTCACAATCATAAACAATTCGATATACATGATTACATTAATTGTAATTAATTGTAACAGTGAGAATGTGGTGTATCTGATAGAATGTATTACATGTAAAGTTCAGTATATAGGCTGCACCACATGCCCGCTAAAAGTACGAGTCAGACGGCAACTATCAGATAAATTCTAAAGCCCTCTCTTCATCAGCTGTGTCTAGACATTTTTACAACGTGCACAAAGGTAACTTAACTAGTCTTAGATTCTGTGGAATAGAAAAGGTTTACAAACCTCCGAGAGGGGGTAATTTACAGCAGAAACTTTTTAATCGAGAAACATACTGGATGTTCATGCTTGACACACGTATTCCTTATGGTCTCAATGCTAGACAAGATTTAATAAAACAATACTAACTAAGGTTTAAGTAATGTTCCTTAAGGATATATACTTTGTTGTGTTATTTCCATGATATTGTTAATCGGTAATTACTTCTTTCTACATTTACATATGCCTTTTTGCATTTTTAATTGTTTGTCCAATCAATGTCACGTGCACACTATATACTTTTCCAATGCACTAGCAGGTAGATCATGAGAAAGACTTCATAGTTGAAACGCGTTGATCGTCCTCACTGGTGTGCCTAGGTGTTCGCTATGTATAGATTTTTTTGAAGAATGCTATATTGTTTTAGTTGTCCAATAAAGTTTCACAAAGCTTGAATCGCCTCTGCCTTCAGCTGGATCATTTCTTCTCTTGGTTCTACGCATTAACCAATTCTTTCTCTTGTCGTTTCATACTGCACCTCAAATTGTAAATGTTGTCTTTGTAATATAAGAGAATAACATGTTTGAATTTTAAAGGTGAAGAACACATTGCTTTATTACAATACAGTTTCTTACACCTCTGGTATTGCAATTTTTAAATATCACCATTCATTTACCATGGTAGCAGGATAAGTGAATCAAAGGAAAATGTAAATGATATTATACCTCAGAAAGAGTTGTTACCAATGAAAATTCATCAAGAATTATTGCTTCAAAATACTTTAAAAGAATCATGTGCCATGAAGAATGTTTTTTGAAAGGCAGTCTTGTCTTTTCAATACTCCAGTGGCAATTTATATAGTATGTGTCAAAAACAAGTCTAATATAAGGACTGGCTAGTGTGGTGTTCTTTCCTTTTAATATTCTAATCGTGAGGTGTAAAGTGAAATGGTTGCACAGTGCAATGGTGGTTAAGAAGTGGAGTGTCAATGAGACTAGAAAGGTGACAGACATAGAATGAGTCCCCAAGGTGTTCTCTAAGAGCTTTGGATACAAATTCTCCTGAGAAATTGCCCTCATTAGTTGTCTAAGGCAGCTCTTATATTGGTATTAACATCAAGACCTCAATACTGAATATATTTCCAATACATGTATAATGAAAAATGTTTACATAAGCTAGAGCTATGTTTTTTTCCATTTTACTTTCTGATATCTTAAATGTAACAAAATAAAATAATAATTCAATAAATAACAAGACAGAAACACTGTTAAATAGTATCATATATAATGAAATGTCATATCAACTGAGGCATACAAATTAATGTACAATGTAATGCCAGATAGACTTATCAGTAATAAAATCTATAAAAGCAAAAAAAAATTGGACCACAAACTCTAGAAATAAAATATCTAAGAGGTTAAAAATCTGCAACCTTTATAGAGAATCAAGAATGGTAAAAAGACAAGTTTACAAACAGTGAGGAGAACACAATCTCCAGTAGGGGAAAGGAGGAAATACCAATGTTTATGAAATGTATAAACTTATGCACAATAGAAAAATACAAGTATACAGGAAAAATATATATAAATGCAAATGCCATACATTGATGAATTAATTAAATCGTAAGGACCAATGATATACCTGATATACCTGTACATATAATAGTAATCATGCTCCGTTATGTGCCTATGTATCATATAAAGTGACTGTGGGTCCTTTATTCAAAGCATATATCAAATAACCTATCAGGCATTAAATCAAGACTAGAAGATAATAAATATATACTGATTATGTGGTTTCGAGATTGTGCCCTGCTTTTCACTGTATATGTAACCATCTTTTACCATTCTTGATTCTTAATAAAGGTTATTCATTTTTTAACCACTTTGGTATTTTATTTATAGACTTTATGGTCGGCATTTTTTTTTCGATTTTTTTATTTTTTATTTTTGATGTTTTACTAGGACATGGGTGAATTATTACATTAGCTAAACATGATTTTGAAAAAAGACTAAACTAATTTCTTTTGCAAACTTTTGAGCAAGTAATGCTTACCCACATTAATATTTTCTAACCTTTCCTGCAAATCTAAGCCAATGCAGGAACATATAAAATCTTTCTCTCTTTTATTATGCTCCCTCTAAACTCTATATATCTTCTTATGTTCATTGTATGACATTTGAGACTATTTTAGGTATCATTCACACCTGCGTGTTGCACATATGTGTTCTAACCATGTTTTTAATAGATACAATGCGTTCCCATCATAGTATATGGGTCTGCTCACATTTTCATGTTCAGCGCCTCGTAACGTCATTACATCATGACGTGCGCTAAGAAAATACCATTCTCTGTGACCTGAACGTGGCCAAAAATCCTGTTCTACAATGAAGAAACCAGTGTGTGACTGTGGAAAAAAGATGCCTGAGGAATTGACAGTGGGCAGCAGGCATAGGAAGCAGCAGAGGTGTCAAAACTAGTGAGTGGTGAAGTGAGTATTGTTTTTATTATTTATGAGTTACTATTATAATGCGCTGAGGAACATTTAATTTGCAGAGAATAACTTTATAACTTTGCTGCAAATCAAATTTCTTGCTAAAATCCTTTTAATTTGCAAAATTTTAATTTTGTCAGATCTCGCTTATCTCTATTTTTAAACTAATATAAAATATGAATCTATTGAAATATAACTTTTTGCAGTACAAATTATTTATTCACATCAGTACTACTCTGCTTTTAATATCTTGCCCAGCTTAACTTTCTGGGAGAGATATATATTTTGCCCAGTAACTTCCCTGTTTGTCGCCTACATACCCCCTCCCATCCTCTCCAGAGCAGAGGACAGGGCATTTTGGCCCATCAAACATGTCCAAGATGTCTGCCTGTACCAAGAATTCTTTTTTAAAATCTGGTGTAATTGAAACAGATTGTTTACACAACAATGACTAAAGGCACTGAAAGATTTGTTCCGCTTTGGGAGACCAAGACACCAATACAGATTTCCCTCTTCTTGTCAGGTCCGTCAATGGTGTTGCCTTTGAGGCAAAATTTGATATGAACCTCCGATAATAGCCCATGATCCCTAAAAAAGACTATACTTGTTTCTTTCGTTCTGGCCTAGTCAAACTCTGTATGGCCTCAACTTTATTAACTTGAGGTTTGATAAAGCCCCTGGCAGCAAAAAAATCCCATGTACTTGACCTCCTCTTGTTCTAAAGCACATTTTTATGGATTTATTGTAATACCTGCCCCACTAATCACATCTTCTCGGCTTACACTTAACACAAATGGCTTCCCCATGCACTGAAGATAACCTCATCATCTAGTTAAGCTGCTGCATAATTATTATGTGGCCCCAAAATTCAGTCCATCAATCTATGAAAGGTTGCTAGCACTCCCCATAGATCAAATGGCATATTCTTGTACTAGTACAAACCCTCTTAGGTTGAAAAATATGTTTTTTCTTTGGCCCTCTTGGTTAATGGAATTTGCCAATAACCCTTGGTAATAATAAATAAATAATAATCTTTATTTTTATATAGCGCTAACATATTACGCAGCGCTTTACATTTTGCACACATTATCATCACTGTCCCCGATGGGGCTCACAATCTAAATTCCCTATCAGTATGTCTTTGGAATGTGGGAGGAAACCGGAGTGCCCGGAAGAAACCCACGCAAACACGGAGAGAACATACAAACTCTTTGCAGATGTTGTCCTTGGTGGGGTTTGAACCCAGGACCCCAGCGCTGCAAGGCTGCAGTGCTAACCACTGCGTAAGAGACATCTAGAGACAATATGTATATGGCATCTCCCATTTTGTAAACAAATTAATTTACCCTGGGCAGGGGATTCCCATCAAATTTAGAGATTTTGTTTAACTTTAGAAAATCGTTGCAAAACCTACATGTCTTGTTCGGATTCAGAATCAACACACCAGACTAGACCATTCCCATTTCAGACTCTTCAATCACTTCCCGCTCCAAAACACATTTGATTTCAGTTGAGATTGCTTTTCATCGTGCCTTTGGTTTGCTATAGGGTTTAAGGTTTATTTTCTTACCTGGTTTGGTAACTATATCATGTTTTATTAGATGTGTTATCCCAGGCCGGTTAAAGAATTTTGTTTTGCTCCTCTGAAGGAATTGGTGTGCTTCCTGTCATTGTCGAAAGGGTATCTATTAATTTATACTCTGGAAGCAATTGTGATGACATACTACGCTTTAGACTAGCAGCGCCCAACAATTCCCCGTCTTTCCAAAGTTTAAGTAGATTCTCATGATACAGTTGGTACAGTTTACAACTTCCCTGTTGATGTATCTTATAATCTACTTCTCCAACACTTTCTCCTACTTTATATGGACTTTCTCAATTCATTTTTGGATTCATGGCAGCTCTGGTTTCTGTTATAATTTAAAAGTGGCTTTTTTCCTTTTCAGGCCAGCAAGGGTTAATGTCAGTAATCTTGCTGGCAGCTGATGTGTTTCTGATCAGCTGATGTGGGTGGTGACCACTCCCACCATCTTTTAAATAGTCACATGACACATCAGCTGACTGTTAATAATTAAGTAATCTATAAAAAACAGCCAGGAGTTAGGAGCTCTGTGGATATCTGCTGCTTCTTTGGTGTTTGGGATCATGGTGCCATATGCTCTGTTTTCTGGAGTTTTGAAGTCGCTGAGTATTATTTCCCTTTTCTTTGTCTGTCTCTTTTTTGTCACTTCCCTTGTGTTGTTATCATCTGCAGTGGTGGGGCTAGCGACCTTGTTGGCCAGTGCACTAGCCAGGGTATATTGAGGTGACAATCAGCGACCAGGCATGTGATGGCAACAGGGGGAAGGACTAGCATAGGGCATTAGGGGAGCTTAGGGACAGCCACAGGTTGGAGTCAGGAGATGCCCCATCTCTCGCTACCTACTGTTAGGGCCTTCCTCTCCCTATTGCATCTTGCTGTTGGTGCATGTTGTAGTTCACTGGACTTACCTGTGTTGGTCTTGACATCGACCCTGCCACTTTGCCAAAAGCTTGCTTTCTACTGTCGGCACTAAGACCAAGACCCTATCTCCTGGGTTGAAGTTTCTTATTTTGTCTGACCTTTTATAGACTCTGCTTTGGGCCTTTTTGGACCTTCTGCATACGCTCTCTGACAATAGATAACACTTTTTCAATTCGGTCCTGCATTTGCACTATGTGTTCAATAACACTTCTCTATGGGGTAGCTTCAGCTTCCCATGTTTACTTAAAGTTCCAAAAATTTTGTGCAGCTTTTCCACAACATTTTGGAACAGTGCTGCAGAAATGAGTGAAGATCGAGCCCCTCCTTAACTGGAGTAACATTTCTGGAGCAACGCATGCTACTCAGAAGAGGCAAAGAATTAATTAATTTGGTACCTCTTTTACTACATCAAGAAGGAAAAAAGCAAATATTTCACATGGCTATGGCTTATCCTTTTGCATTCAAACAGTTTTAATGCAAGCTAAGCTCTGCATACTTTTTTTTTTTACTTAGTAGAAAGGTATATATGTTCATTTGTAAAAAATATATTTTCACATTAAAATAATGTTTTTATTCAAACTGTGACAATTTTACCATTATTTAAATTGCTGTTATAAGAAAGCACTGGCAGATTATTCATGTAGAGACCTTAAACAAACTCAAGTTCAAGTGCTCAGAATTATTTATGTGAAAGATATACCCATTATTGGAATATGACTTGTAAATATTTATTAATGGTTCACATTAAAGTAGATTTCAACTGCAGGTTCTTCACCTTCTGTCACTCCAAATATCAAGGGGACTGTTTCAATCATACTCTTGTCAAATTACCTTTTTGGATACTGAACACTCTCAACACAACAAAATAGAGATGGATAAAATGAACTAATGATGCAGCTTCATCCATGATACTTAAGTTTTTAAAGATGCCATCTTATTGAATCGTGAATTAATATAGTTAAATTAGAATTGCCAAGATTAATTCTATTTCAAAATAAAAAAATGGAAAACTTTGCATTTAAAACAACGAGTGAAAGTGCTGCTTTCAGAAAATAACATTTAGCAGGTTATCAGACACAGCCAGATCTCTGCTCTATATGTGGCTTTTAGAAGCACATGATGGTTGAACAGCACAGCCATTATCTGCTGTGAATAGTGCTGGCTCAGAGCTTGAGCACGCTCCATTCATATCCCTTACGCGTTTGATGTTCATCGTTAAAGAGAACCTGTCAGACAGCATGACTTAGCCCTTTAAATATTCATCTGATACCTGATATAAAGGGATCCTCTCAATGGCTGTTGAATGCTCACCTTATGAAGTTTTCATAAAATGACGTCTAGTGTGCTTCGTTGCAGGACGTAGGGGCAGGATGTTCTGCTGGTTTTCTTCCCCTCCCCCGCACCAGATTCCTTTGTTTCTTGTACAGGTCATTGATTATTCAGTCACCCACCTGCCCTTTTTTAAAATTCCACCTCCATCATCATGTAGGCAGCACGTGCGCAGTGTGAGTTGGCATCCTGTTAGCAGGACTTCAATAAAATAAAACTGGATGCGAAGCATGCGCAGATCAAAATTTCCTTTCTGTGAAAAATTTACTGAGACGAAATTTTGATGTGCACATGCTCCATAGCCAGTGCTATTTTATTGAAGTCCTGCACACAGGACGCTGACTCACACTGCACCGGGCCACCCATAGAATAATGATGGTGGCGCAGAATTTTAAAAAGGAGTCGGGTCATCGAAATTTCAGTGACCTATACAAGAGCAGAGGTGGCTGGTGGGAGGACGGAGAACCAGAAGAAGACCCTGCCCCTATAACCTGCCCGAAGCACACAGGATGTCATCTTACAAAAACTTCTCAAGATGAATATTCAACAGCCACTAGCAGATCTTTTCACATTAGGTATCAGATTAATCAGCATCACAGTGCCATTATGGCAATGCCTTTAGTTTTTAAAGCTAAATCCTGCTGAAAGTTTCTTTTTAAGGAGTAAAATACTGTTTTTGTGGAGCATGAAAACATTTGGCTGCTTTCTTTATTCATAAAAGTATTCTAGCTTAGTTCCATTTAATTGAACAGAATTACACACAAAAACATGTTGCTGGTTTTGGAAGAATTAAATGTGTTTTTTTTGTGCCGGTTTGGATGTCAGGGATGAGCGAGCACTAAAATGCTTTGATGCTCATTACTCGAACCAAAGAATTCCTAATGCATCGGTCCTTATTTGGAGCAATGAGTATAAAGGTAGTCAATAAGAAATATGAGCATTTTTCCAACAGACCCTACAAGGAGGTCTAGGGAGCATTGAAAATGTAATTGATGGAAAAAGTGCTAAATGGAAGGAGAACAGCATGGGGAAGACCCTTGGAGGCATCTCTGACTCTGAGATTGTTGCTGAGAACAATAGTGTCACACATTTACTCCACTTTAAGGACTGACAATAAAACATTCAAAATCATTGAAAAATTGGAGTTTGCAGTGAAAAAAACAACATTAAGAAACATCCTTTCCTGTTTATTGACTTGTATATAAGGCAACATTTAAAAAGGATTCAAAAAATAATAATTTAAGTAAATCAAAATTGATTTTTTTCATTAATTTTTGTTAATTTTTTATTAAAAAATTGACATTTCAAGTAATTTATGAAGTAAGCAAGGATGGAGGTTGGAAGAGGGACTCAGATTAACCCTGTATTAGACATAAAGGAGGGCCTCATAAACATGTTCAAATTGTCATGTAGTGATGCTCCTAGTTTCATAAAGGGTATGCACTAATTGCAAAGACTGAAAACAATTACAAGCAGGGTCCTCTATATACTCTGGAAGGCAACAACTGTAGTGGCTCATTCAAATATTGTGAACAAAGTTTACTTTTGGTATTGTACACACTACAAAACCATAAAAAATTGTAAGGCGGGTCATCCATACACCCTTGAAGGAAACAACTGGAGGGCCTCTTTCCAATATTGATCAGCTCATGCCATGTGTCGACCCAATAACTGAAGGTCACAGAGGAGGTATGGAGTATGCTGGTTTTGTCACCAGGTATTGCTAGACCATCTTTTAAAATTTTTCCTTCTTTGTCAAAAATGCCTAGTAATCAGGGCTTGAACATTGGAAGGGTTTCATAAAATTGGGCCAGGCTTTTGACAGTGTACCCCTGCCTCTGCTGTACCTGTTGTGTGTCTCTCCTTGGTTGGGCAAGGAAGCTTGCTGTTATGAAAGGCAATTCAGTACTACAATGGACATAGCGGTCAGAGCACATACAGTGATCTGACAATAACCCAAAATCATAGAACGAGCTCTGAGACGTGGGAACTCTGCAGACCGCAATCCCTAATCCTCTCCAAACAACACTAGAGGCAGCCGTGGATTGCGCCTAACTCTGCCTAGGCAACTCGGCACAGCCTGAGAAACTAACTAGCCTGAAGATAGAAAATAAGCCTACCTTGCCTCAGAGAAATACCCCAAAGGAAAAGGCAGCCCCCCACATATAATGACTGTGAGTTAAGATGAAAAGACAAACGTAGAGATGAAATAGATTCAGCAAAGTGAGGCCCGACTTTCTTAACAGATCGAGGATAGAAAAGGTAACTTTGCGGTCTACACAAAACTCTAAAGAAAACCACGCAAAGGGGGCAAAAAGACCCTCCGTACCGAACTAACGGCACGGAGGTACACCCTTTGCGTCCCAGAGCTTCCAGCAAAAAATTAGACAAGCTGGACAGAAAAAATAGCAAACAAATAGCAAAGAAGAACTTAGCTATGCAGAGCAGCAGGCCACAGGAACGATCCAGGGAAAAACAAGTCCAACACTGGAACATTGACAGGAAGCCAGGATCAAAGCATTAGGTAGAGTTAAGTAGAGAAGCACCTAACGACCTCACCAGATCACCTGAGGGAGGAAACTCAGAAGCCGCAGTACCACTTCCCTCCACCAACAGAAGCTCACAGAGAGAATCAGCCGAAATACCACTTGTGACCACAGGAGGGAGCTCTGCCACAGAATTCACAACAGTACCCCCCCTTGAGGAGGGGTCACCGAACCCTCACCAGAGCCCCCAGGTCGACCAGGATGAGCCACATGAAAGGCACGAACAAGATCGGGAGCATGGACATCAGAGGCAAAAACCCAGGAATTATCTTCCTGAGCATAACCCTTCCATTTAACCAGATACTGGAGTTTCCGTCTAGAAACACGAGAATCCAAAATCTTCTCCACAATATACTCCAATTCCCCCTCCACCAAAACCAGGGCAGGAGGATCAACAGATGGAACCATAGGTGCCACGTATCTCCGCAACAATGACCTATGGAATACGTTATGTATGGAAAAAGAATCTGGAAGGGTCAGACGAAAAGACACAGGATTAAGAACCTCAGAAATCCTATACGGACCAATGAAACGAGGTTTAAACTTAGGAGAGGAAACCTTCATAGGAATATGACGAGAAGATAACCCAACCAGATCCCCAACACGAAGTCGGGGACCCACATGGCGTCTGCGATTAGCGAAACGTTGAGCCTTCTCCTGGGACAAGGTCAAATTGTCCACTACATGAGTCCAAATCTGCTGCAACCTGTCCACCACAGTATCCACACCAGGACAGTCCGAAGACTCAACCTGTCCTGAAGAGAAACGAGGATGGAACCCAGAATTGCAGAAAAATGGCGAAACCAAGGTAGCCGAGCTGGCCCGATTATTAAGGGCGAACTCAGCCAAAGGCAAAAAGGACACCCAGTCATCCTGATCGGCAGAAACAAAGCATCTCAGATATGTTTCCAAGGTCTGATTGGTTCGTTCGGTCTGGCCATTAGTCTGAGGATGGAAAGCCGAGGAAAAAGACAAGTCAATGCCCATCCTACCACAAAAGGCTCGCCAAAACCTTGAAACAAACTGGGAACCTCTGTCAGAAACGATATTCTCTGGAATGCCATGTAAACGAACCACATGCTGGAAGAACAATGGCACCAAATCAGAGGAGGAAGGCAATTTAGACAAGGGTACCAGATGGACCATCTTAGAAAAGCGATCACAGACCTCCCAAATGACTGACATCTTTTGAGAAACGGGAAGATCAGAAATAAAATCCATAGAGATATGTGTCCAAGGCCTCTTCGGGACCGGCAAGGGCAAAAGCAACCCACTGGCACGAGAACAGCAGGGCTTAGCCCGAGCACAAATCCCACAGGACTGCACAAAAACACGCACATCCCGTGACAGAGACGGCCACCAAAAGGATCTAGCCACCAACTCTCTGGTACCAAAGATTCCAGGATGACCAGCCAACACCGAACAATGAACCTCAGAGATAACTTTATTGGTCCACCTGTCAGGGACAAACAGTCTCTCCGCTGGACAACGATCAGGTTTATTAGCCTGAAATTTTTGCAGCACCCGCCACAAATCAGGGGAGATGGCAGACACAATTACTCCTTCCTTGGGTATACCCGCCGGCTCAGACAAACCCGGAGAGTCGGGCACAAAACTCCTAGACTGAGCATCCGCCTTCACATTTTTAGAGCCCGGAAGGTACGAAATCACAAAGTCAAAACGGGCAAAAAACAGCGACCAACGAGCCTGTCTAGGATTCAACCGCTTAGCAGACTCAAGATAAGTCAAGTTCTTATGATCAGTCAACACCACCATGCGATGCTTAGCTCCTTCAAGCCAATGACGCCACTCCTCGAATGCCCACTTCATGGCCAGCAACTCTCGGTTGCCCACATCATAATTTCGCTCAGCAGGCGAAAACTTCCTGGAAAAAAAAACGCATGGTTTCATCACTGAGCAATCAGAACCTCTCTGCGACAAAACAGCCCCTGCTCCAATCTCAGAAGCATCAACCTCGACCTGGAACGGAAGAGAAACATCTGGTTGACACAACACAGGTGCAGAAGAAAAACGACGCTTCAAGTCTTGAAAAGCTTCCACAGCAGCAGAAGACCAATTGACCAAATCAGCACCCTTCTTGGTCAAATCGGTCAATGGTTTGGCAATATTAGAAAAATTGCAGATGAAGCGACGATAAAAATTAGCAAAGCCCAGGAACTTTTCCAGACTTTTCAGAGATGTCGGCTGAGTCCAATCATGGATGGCTTGGACCTTAACAGGATCCATCTTGATAGTAGAAGGGGAAAAGATGAACCCCAAAAATGAAACCTTCTGCACACCAAAGAGACACTTTGATCCCTTCACAAACAAAGAATTAGCACGCAGGACCTGAAAAACTGTTCTGACCTGCTTCACATGAGACTCCCAATCATCCGAGAAGATCAAAATGTCATCCAAGTATACAATCAGGAATTTATCCAGGTACTCTCGGAAGATGTCATGCATAAAGGACTGAAACACTGATGGAGCATTGGCAAGTCCGAATGGCATCACTAGATACTCAAAATGACCCTTGGGCGTATTAAATGCAGTTTTCCATTCATCTCCTCGCCTGATTCGCACCAGATTATACGCACCACGAAGACTTATCTTGGTGAACCAACTAGCCCCCTTAATCCGAGCAAACAAATCAGATAACAATGGCAAGGGGTACTGAAATTTAACCGTGATCTTATTTAGAAGGCGGTAATCAATACAAGGTCTCAGCGAACCATCCTTCTTGGCTACAAAAAAGAACCCTGCTCCTAATGGTGACGATGATGGGCGAATATGCCCCTTCTCCAGGGATTCCTTCACATAACTGCGCATAGCGGCGTGCTCAGGCACGGATAAATTAAAGAGTCGACCTTTTGGGAATTTACTACCAGGAATCAAATTGATAGCACAATCACAATCCCTATGCGGAGGTAGGGCATCGGACTTGGGCTCATCAAATACATCCCGGTAATCAGACAAGAACTCTGGAACCTCAGACAACCCCAGCTGGACACCGACATGGATTTCCAATCTAATACTGGATTATGGGCTTGTAGCCATGGCAACCCCAACACGACCACATCATGCAGATTATGCAACACCAGAAAGCGAATAACCTCCTGATGTGCAGGAGCCATGCACATGGTCAGCTGGGTCCAGTATTGAGGCTTATTCTTGGCCAAAGGCGTGGCATCAATTCCTCTCAATGGAATAGGACACTGCAAGGGCTCTAAGAGAAACCCACAATGCTTAGCATACTCCAAGTCCATCAAATTCAGGGCAGCGCCTGAATCCACAAATGCCATGACAGAATACGATGACAAAGAGCAGATCAAGGTAACGGACAGAAGAAATTTTGACTGTACCGTTCCAATGGTGGCAGACCTAGCGAACCGCTTAGTGCGCTTAGGACAATCAGAGATAGCATGAGTGGAATCACCACAGTAGAAACACAGCCCATTCAGACGTCTGTGTTTTTGCCGTTCAACTCTGGTCATAGTCCTATCGCACTGCATAGGCTCAGGTTTAATCTCAGGTAATACCGCCAAATGGTGCACAGATTTACGCTCACACAAGCGTCGACCGATCTGAATGGCCAAAGACATAGACTCATTCAAACCTGCAGGCATAGGAAATCCCACTATGACATCCTTAAGGGCTTCAGAGAGACCCTTTCTGAACTTAGCTGCCAGCGCAGATTCATTCCATTGAGTGAGCACGGACCACTTTCTAAATTTCTGACAATATACCTCTATCTCATACTGACCCTGACAAAGAGTCAGCAAATTTTTCTCTGCCTGATCCACTGAACTAGGTTCATCGTACAGCAATCCGAGCGCCAGGAAAAACGCATCAATATTACTCAATGCAGGATCTCCTGGCGCAAGAGAAAATGCCCAGTCCTGAGGGTCGCCGCGCAAAAAAGAAATAACAATCAAAACCTGTTGAACTGGATCACCAGAGGAGCGAGGTTTCAAGGCCAGAAATAGTTTACAATTATTTTTGAAACTCAGAAACTTAGTTCTATCTCCAAAAAACAAATCAGGAATAGGAATTCTTGGTTCCAACATAGCTTTCTGATCAATAGTGTCTTGAATCTTTTGTACTCTTGCCGAGAGCTGATCCACAAATGAAGACAGACTTCTAATGTCCATCGCTACACCTGTGTACTGAACCACCCAAATGTCTAGGGGAAAAAAAAGGCAAAACACAGTGCAAAGAAAAAAAAAATGGTCTCAGAACTTCTTTTTTCCCTCTATTGAGAATCATTAGTACTTTTGGCTTCCTGTACTGTTATGAAAGGCAATTCAGTACTACAATGGACATAGCGGTCAGAGCACATACAGTGATCTGACAATAACCCAAAATCATAGAACGAGCTCTGAGACGTGGGAACTCTGCAGACCGCAATCCCTAATCCTCTCCAAACAACACTAGAGGCAGCCGTGGATTGCGCCTAACTCTGCCTAGGCAACTCGGCACAGCCTGAGAAACTAACTAGCCTGAAGATAGAAAATAAGCCTACCTTGCCTCAGAGAAATACCCCAAGGGAAAAGGCAGCCCCCCACATATAATGACTGTGAGTTAAGATGAAAAGACAAACGTAGAGATGAAATAGATTCAGCAAAGTGAGGCCCAACTTTCTTAACAGATCGAGGATAGAAAAGGTAACTTTGCGGTCTACACAAAACCCTAAAGAAAACCACGCAAAGGGGGCAAAAAGACCCTCCGTACCGAACTAACGGCACGGAGGTACACCCTTTGCGTCCCAGAGCTTCCAGCAAAAAATTAGACAAGCTGGACAGAAAAAATAGCAAACAAATAGCAAAGAAGAACTTAGCTATGCAGAGCAGCAGGCCACAGGAACGATCCAGGGAAAAGCAAGTCCAACACTGGAACATTGACAGGAAGCCAGGATCAAAGCATTAGGTGGAGTTAAGTAGAGAAGCACCTAACGACCTCACCAGATCACCTGAGGGAGGAAACTCAGAAGCCGCAGTACCACTTCCCTCCACCAACAGAAGCTCACAGAGAGAATCAGCCGAAGTACCACTTGTGACCACAGGAGGGAGCTCTGCCACAGAATTCACAACAGCTTGCCTTCTGCGGCTAGCGTTGTCTGATGGGAATTTTTTCAACATATTTTTCACAATGGTCTTTTGGTATAACACATACCATTTTTCATAATCAGCCTAACCAAGCCCAGTCAAAAGACAAATGCACTGACAGGATGCAGATGGCCTTCATCTTTTAGTATAGCTCCATTTTAAAAGACCTCTCAGCCTCAGGAAGGAGAGATGCCAAGTTATCCTTAATTATAACTCAGTGAAAAACTAGTAATACACACATGCTAGCCACCTTAGGGAGAGACCCAAGTTGGGCTAAATGTAGCGGGACGAAAGAGACCGAAAAGCCCTCTACTTAAAGGAAATACATAGTGGATGCTTTCCTGAAACGGAAAGTACTTGCAAGCAGCATAATACAAAGAATAGCTGGTTTACCCAGAATCCTTTGCAGTAGGCGGAGCTATGCAAATCATCTCTTTCCACCCCAGTCTAATCCACAGCGCTTGGAACCGCCAAGCGTGCAATGCTGCGGATTAGTTTCTAAATTTACACAGCCAACCAATTCCAACCTGTGGACACGTGTTTCGGGCTTTAGGCCCTCATCAGCACAGGGCTGGAATTGGTTGGCTGTATGGAGTGGGGCTCGGTGAGCAAGCGATACACACATGCTAGCCACCTTAGGGAGAGACCCAAGTTGGGCTAAATGTAGCGGGACGAAAGAGACCGAAAAGCCCTCTACTTAAAGGAAATACATAGTGGATGCTTTCCTGAAACGGAAAGTACTTGCAAGCAGCATAATACAAAGAATAGCTGGTTTACCCAGAATCCTTTGCAGTAGGCGGAGCTATGCAAATCATCTCTTTCCACCCCAGTCTAATCCACAGCGCTTGGAACCGCCAAGCGTGCAATGCTTTCCCTACTGCAAAGGATTCTGGGTAAACCAGCTATTCTTTGTATTATGCTGCTTGCAAGTACTTTCCGTTTCAGGAAAGCATCCACTATGTATTTCCTTTAAGTAGAGGGCTTTTCGGTCTCTTTCGTCCCGCTACATTTAGCCCAACTTGGGTCTCTCCCTAAGGTGGCTAGCATGTGTGTATCGCTTGCTCACCGAGCCCCACTCCATACAGCCAACCAATTCCAGCCCTGTGCTGATGAGGGCCTAAAGCCCGAAACACGTGTCCACAGGTAGGAATTGGTTGGCTGTGTAAATTTAGAAACTAATCCGCAGCATTGCACGCTTGGCGGTTCCAAGCGCTGTGGATTAGACTGGGGTGGAAAGAGATGATTTGCATAGCTCCGCCTACTGCAAAGGATTCTGGGTAAACCAGCTATTCTTTGTATTATGCTGCTTGCAAGTACTTTCCGTTTCAGGAAAGCATCCACTATGAAAAACTAGTATTCTTTTTTGGCCTAGATAAGTATAACTCGAGGGTCATGGGAAGGGCAGCAGTACATGAAGTTGTAAATATGTGTCAAGCTCTCTAAAGCCAACACTTCCCTGTCTCCACCATGATGACGACTCTCCATGTCCTCCTTCTCCTCCTCAGCCGATCCAAGTAGGAGAGATTAGAGAAAGGTTTGATGGGTACTAGCCTCTGTTGTACTAGAAATCAGCTTCTGTTCCTCCTCTACTTGCTCAGCCTCCACCTCGCTGAGCGGATGAGATGATGATGGGTTTAATAGTATCTCCCCATCTCATGTCTTCCTCCATCTCCACATGGTACACATGCATAGCTTAATGTTTAATTGTGAGCAGTGACTATTTAAGTAAGATCGTTGTGCTGTCTGTGACATCATCGCTGCTCACCATTTTTGTGGAGTCCTCAAAGGCTTGGAGAACAGCACAAATGATGTTAGGCATATATGCCAACTCTTCAGTTGTTATGTACGAAGGCTGACCAGAATACCGATAGCCATGTTGAAGCTGGTACTCAACAATGTGTGGTCATGTTGCACACTGTTCAGTGAGCTGGCAATTGCATGTGCTTCTGCACCACTGTCAGAGTGGGGGCAGCTGTAATCGACTTGCAGAAATGGGTGCTTACGTGGCATACCTTGACCAAAAGCTCTGGTAAATCTGAATATGCTTTCAGAAACTGCTGGACTATCAAGTTGAACACATGCACCAAGCATGGTACATGTGTGAGCAAGCCAAGCTTCACAGCCTCCACCAGATTACACTCCTTATCACACATGACCATGGCTGGTTGGAGATTCAGTGGCAAAATCCACAGATGTGTCTGGTTTGTTGTTCCTTTAAGTAACTCTGCCATGGTGTGCGATTTGCTACTGACAAATGTAGGCAAATTACCTTCAGCATAGCCTGTTGCCTTTGAAGCAGTGCTACATAGCTTCCAACTTACAGCTGATGTAGATGACATGCTATGAGATAACACGTCAGAGATAGAGGATGAGGAGGTGCAGGGTCTGATGTAGGTGGAGGAAACCCTGATAGAAGTAGGTCCAGCAATCCCTAGCGTCGGGAGCACAAGTACCGTGCCAGGGTGGGACTTGGCCCCATCCTCCACAATGTTCACCCAGTGTTCCAATAGTTAAATATAGCATTCCTGGTTACAAGAACTTGTTCATTTGTCAGTTGTTAAGTGGACAATCCCAGTAAGTGCATTGGTAAGGGCACAAGTGATGTTACAGGAAACGTGCTGGTATAAGGTGAGACTCCACACTGGGAGAAAAAGTTGCAGATGTGGACCGAGTAATGAGGAATAGTTGCTACCATGAGTTGGCTGAAATACTCTGTGTCAACAAGTAGCTTGGAAATGTGCCTGTTTAGCATTTGGGTCTGTGAGTGGCTGGCTGGAAACTTTCTCTTTCATTCCAATGCCTAGAATAGAGACAGGTGACCGCTGTGCTGGGACAACGATTTGGAAATGCCACATAAATATATGTTAAAATGTGGAAGAACAGGTGCAGGGTGGGAAGCATCTGCACATCTGCTATGGACAGTGTTATGATGCGGTGGTCTAGGAGCAACATGGAAGGAGCTCTGAGGGAAGTGGTAACTGTACTGACCGCAGACCCTAAGCTCAACACAACACTAGAAGCAGCCGTGGAATGCTCCTAACTCTCCCTAGGCATCTCGTCACAGCCTAAGAGCTAACTACCCCTGAAGACAGAAGCAGGAAAACTATCTTGCCTCAGAGAAAATCCCCAAAGGATAGATTAGCCCTCCACAAATAATGACTGTGAATGGAGAGGAAAAAGACATACACAGAATGAAACCAGGATGAGCACAGGAGGCCAGTCTAGCTTGATAGATAGGACAGGATGGAACACTGTGCGGTCAGTATAAAACACTACAAAAATCCATGCAGAATAAACAAAAAATCTCTACACCTGACTAAAGGTGTGGAGGGTCACTCTGCTTCCCAGAGCTTCCAGCAAGACAGAAAATAATTCAAACTGAAAATGCTGGACAAACAAAGAAAGCACAGAATGGATAAGTCCACAAACTATGGACAGAAAAAGTAAGCAAAAACTTAGCTTTGCTGAACTAGTCAGGATAACAGGAACTCCAAAGAGATGTGAATCCAACCAGGAACCATTTACAAGTGGCACTAGCTGAAGGAACAGTCAGGCTTAAATAGGCGAGAGAGGAGACGATAAGTGGAGGCAGCTGAATACAGCTAACTCCAAGGAGCAGCCATACCACTTGAAACCACAAGAGGGAGCCCAAGAGCAGAACTCACAAAAGTGCCACTTACAACCACCGGAGGTAACCCAGGAGCAGAATTCACAACAGGACAGGGGATTGTGAGGCAATGGTGTCACCCGCTGGCATCAATCGTGGACCCAGATGTTTGGCCTACCAAATCGTGTGCTTAGATGACATGTGCCTGATCATGCTGGGGGTGGTTAGGTGCTTAGTGGTCAGACCCCTGCTGCTCTTGGCATGGCACAGGTTGCAAATTACCTCTTTTTTATCTAGAACTCTCTTAAAAAAACTCCCAGACTGAGGAACTTAACTCTTTGACAAAAAAATTTACGAGTGTCAGTGTTTTGTGGAACAGTTGACTGCCTTCTCCCTCTGGTCACCCCAATGCCTCTTGCTGCCTTTTTCGGTGCTGCCAATCCCTCCCCCTCAGGACTGCTTGCCTTGCTCTGCATGCCAGCTTCCCAGATTTGGTCAGTGACTTTGTCATCCACCACCTCGTCTTCCACCGCCGCACCTGGTTCTTCTGACTTGGTGATTTAGGAATAACCTAACTTATCGGCAACTGTGTATTATCATCATATTACTCCTTATCCCAAATTTGCTGTTCCCTCTGTCATATTCTTGTGGCTGTGGCAGGTCTACATTTTGTGCATCACTAAACAGCATCTCCTCCTGTCCCTCTTGGACCATGCAGGGTCAGAGACCATAATCAAGAAATTATGTTGTAAAAGGCTCCTCAGAGTACCCTAGTGTGGGATCACTGGTCTCTTGGGACTCAACATTGTGGCAGGAATGAGGAACAGGGTGAGGATTAAGTGATCCAGACTGTTGGCTACTTAGACTAGCATATGTGAAAGACTAGGTGGTGCTGCCAGGCATGCTGGAAGCATTATCTGCAATCCAACTGACCAAATGTTCATGTTGTTGTGGCTTCAGAAGTGAGCTACCATGCCTCCCTGCAAAGTGGGACAGGAAACTTTGGGCCTTAGACACAGACATAGTCACACCTGCCCCACGTCCTGCGTGCACCATCAGCACTTCCATTTGCCTATCCTTTTCCGAATGCCTTAATCATTTCTAATTGCTAGGTGTCTTAAAATCAAGTTTATTTTTAAGTAAAAAGAAAATTGGTCACCTGCAGCACTCACAGAGGTTTATTGGAGTTTAAGAATTTTTGAATGCTTTTTCGAGTGTTATATACCACTGAAATGTAAAAAAAAATACATTATACTCTAGCTAATGTGTATGTAATGACTTAAATGGAATGGGCAGTAGGTTTGTATAACTTTATTATTTTATCGCTTCAATGACTGCAATACGTCTTTTTACTGACCAGCGAAATAAGAGAATAGCATTCCCATACAGGTGACAATCCAGCAGCTGTCAGCTATGCACTATAGTTGACAACTTTCTGCATCAGACAAGATCAATGTTGACACCGACCATATGTTTAACCCATTAGATCAGTGTTTCTCAACTCCAGTCCTCAAAACCCCACAACAGGTCATGTTTTCAGGATTTCCTTAGTATTGCACAGGTGATAATTTCATTACCTGCTCAAGCATTAATTCCATCGCCTATGCAATACTAAGGAAATCCTGAAAACATGACCTGTTGTGGGGTCTTGAGGACTGGAGTTGAGAAACACTGCATTAGATGCTGCTGTTAATAGTGACTACATCATACAAATGGTTAACAGAGTGTGGGGGCTCCCTCTTTATCTCCAATGTCACTCAGATCTTGAGCTATTGGTCTTGATGTTTGCCATGGCAATTCACGACCAAACAGTGGCTTTAGAGTGTCCGGGCTATAGCAGCCTTTTCAGCAGTTAGCGACATTTGGGTGGTAAAAATACACTTTTTCATTCATGTCATGTCACTTTGCATTAATTCCTGAAAATCACCTGAAGGGTTAATAAACTACCTGACATCAGTTTTCAATATGTTTAGGGGTGCTGTTTTTAAAATGGTATCACTTTGGGGGTTTTTTCAATATATATTTTAGGTCACCCAAAGTCACTTCAAACCTGGATAGGTCCCTAAAAATATATTTTGTAAATTTCCATGGAAAAAAGGAAAAATTACTGCTACATTTTTGAACATCATAAAATATTAACATAATAAAATAATAATAATAATAATAATTTTTATTTATATAGCGCCAACAAATTCCGCAGCACTTTACAATTAAGCGGGGACATGTACAGACAATAAATTCAGTACAAGTTAACACAATTTAAACAGTGACATTAGGGGTGAGGTCCCTGCTTGCAAGCTTACAATCTACATTTTACAAATGGTGCCAATTTAAAGCAATCATTCAAAGTTTGAAAATTAATAAGCAATTGTCCAGAAGGCGCTGCACAATGACTGAATCTAATTGCAGCAAATATAAGGATGAAAACCACTCAATTCATCCATAAAATAAACAATATAAAAATATAAAAATATATTTGCGCTAAAATTTCAGTAAAAATATAAATAAAGTTATAACACCACATGAAACTAGCAAAATTATTACTATATAGGTGCGATCATATATGGTATTACCTCAATCTTGTGTGCTGTATATGAATACTCTCCCCTGTAACATGAAAGGTCCTTCAGATGGTGTCCATTCAGTTCCAATATTTCTGTTCAGACGGGTGCCAGAAGGAAATTGGTAGTAAAGGGCTAGGCAACAAAATGGCGATAATCTGGGGGGCGCTGTCCCAGCCGGTGACAGGCGTACCTCCCAAAGAAAAAACAATCTGCCGTGCACAGGCAGAAGGGGCTCTGTCCTAAGAAAGAGCCGGCAAGGCGCAGCGCGGCTGCACGACCTTGCGTGACGTCACTGGCACGTGATAGATCACGTGACCGGCTCCAGGGATTCCCTGAAGAAGGAATCAGCGATTCTGAAATGCGTTGGTAAAGTGGTTTGGTGTGCGCTCCATAGCCAGCCAAGAGATGTGGCATTAGTGATTTTCAAATGCTCCTTAACCTAGAAATGTACAGAGAATTTAAAAAAATACCTAAATCACTAAATTACTGTTCATAGAAAGATTATTACTCACTTGATACTGGTGACAGAAGAAGTCCCCAATAGTGAAAGAATGGCTAGCTATTTTTCAGGGAATATTTAGATTTTTTTTCCTTAGATGGGATTACCATATATATAACGTGTATAAGTTCATTATTTTCTGTCCCTGTCTTTTTTGTTTTTGTTTCTGTTTTTCTTATTTATGATTGTTTTGTACTGATATATCGTACTTAAATTATTATTATTAAAAAAAATCACTGTCAATTACTAACAAAGTGGCATGTAAATTGCATAAAATCCAGTCAGCATGATTTACCCCATCACACCTTGCTCTCATGCTTTGCTCTCATCACCAGGGGTGGACATACTGCATGTGCAGCCGCTGTGGCTGCACCAGGGCCCGGAGGTGGAGGGTCACCCCTGCAGGGTGGCTAATAATTAGGGCAATCTGGCCTATTTATCTGACCCCGAGGCTCCTGGGGCCCCTGGCCATATTGCCCTCATGTGCGGCGGGCAGCTCTGCTGCCTATAAGACAAAATGGCAGTTGATTGAAGCTGCAGGGATCCATCCTGCTTCCTGCCCTCACTTCCTATTTGTCTGATACAGCAGCATGTCTGCATGACATCATCATTCAGCACGCGGCTGTGCCAGAGAGAGGACAGGGATACTGTGGCTGCAGGAGAGCGTGCAGAGAAGTGTGTGGTACTGTGAGTGTGTGCATGTGTATGGCTGCAGGAGAATGCACAAAGAGGTGAGGTGTGTGTGCATTCATAGCGTTGCATGGAACATGCAGAGAGGTGAATGGTGCTGTATGTGTCTGTGTGTGTAGGTGGAGGAGAGGGCAATGATGGAGTGATGGGGAGAAGGCAATGACTTGGGTGATAGAGAGGGAAATTATGGGGGTGGTGGGGACAAAGCAATGATGGAGGTGATGGAAAGGACAATGATCGAGGTGGTGGGGAGAAGGAAATGATGGTAGTGCAGGGTCAGACAATGATGTTGGTGATGGGAGGAGGAAATGGTGGAGGTTGTGGAATGGGCAATGATGGGGATGGTGAGGAAACAGCCAATGATGGTGGTGGAAAGGACAGTGATGGTGGTGATGGAAAGGGCAATGATGGGGATTTTCAGGGAGGAGGAAATAATGGAGGTGGTGGAAAAGGAAATGATGGGGTGGAGGAGAAGGCAATGATGGAGGTGGTGGAAAGGACAATGATGGGGTGGTGTAGGAGAAGGCAATGATAGGGTGGTGAGGGAGAAGGAAATGATGGTGCTAGTGGAAAGGACAATGATGGAGTGGTGGAGGAGAAGGCAATGATGGTGATGGGGAATGGACAATGATGTTGGTGATGGGAGGAGAAAATGATGGAGGTGGTGGAATAGGCAAAAATGGGAATGGTGGGGGAACAGCCAATGATGGTGGTGGTGGAAAGGACGGTGATGGTGGTAGTGGAAAAGAGCAATGATGGGGATTTTCGGGGAGGAGGAAATGATGGAAGTGGTGGAAAAGGAAATGATGGGAGTGGAGAAGACAATGATGGAGGTGGTGGAAAGGGCAATAATGGGGGTGGTAGGGGAGAAGGCAATGATGGGGTGGTGAGGGAGAAGGAAATGATGGTAGTAGTGAAGAGGACAATGATGGGGTGATGGTGAAGGAGGCATCGATGGAGGTGGTTGGGGAGAAGGTAATGATGGAGGTGGTAGAAAGGGCAATGAAGGGGGTGGGGGAGAAGGGAATGATGGGGTGGTGAGGAGAAGGCAATGATGGTGGTGGAAAGAGCAATAATGGAGGTGGTGGGGAAAAGGCAATGATGTGGTGGTGAGGAGAAGGAAATGATGATGGTAGTGGAGAGGACAATGATGGTGGTAATAGAAAGGACAATGATGGTGGCGGTGGAAAGGGCAGTAAAGGGAGTGGTGGGGGAGGTGGAAATTATGTAGGTGGTGGAATGGGCAATGATGGAGTGGTGGGGAAAAGGCAACAATGGTGGTGGTGGAAAGGACAATGATGATGGTGGTGGAAAGGGCAATGATGAGGGTGGTGGGGAGAAGACAATGATGGCAGTGATGGAATAGACAATGATGGGATAGTGGGGAGAAAGCAATGCAAGAGGTGGTGGAAAGGGCATTGAAGTGAGTGATGGGGAGAAGGCAATGATGTAAGTGGTGGAGAGGGCAATGAAGGGGGTGGGGGAGAGGACAATAATGGGATGTGGGGAGAAGAGGACAATGAAGGGTGGGGAGATTGGGATGGGAGTCAAGGGATTTATAATGGACTTGGGAACAGGGGGAAGTGGAGAAAGACATTATTATCGCTTATTATGTCAAACTCAGTCCCTTAGTATATAGTGTACTCACTTATTATGTATAGCACAGTTACTTAGCATATAGTGCACTCACTTATTATGTATAGCACAGTCACTTAGCATATAGTGCACTCGCTTATTATGTATAGCACCATCCCTCAGTATATAGTGTTGTCACATTTTATGTACAACACAGTCCTTTAGTATATTGTGTTCTCACTTATTATGTATAGCACAGTCCCTTAGTATATAGTGTACTCACTTATGTATAGCATAGTCTTTTAATATATAGCGTACTAAGACTTATTAGGTATAACACATTCCCTATCTATATAGCGTACTCACTTATTATGCATAGCACAGTCCTTAGTTACATAGTTTCCTCTTTTATTATGTATAACACTGCCCCTTATTGCGTACCATTCTCTCTAGTTATATATGGTGCTGTCCCTTATTATATTGCTTCCTCTGCTGTTATGTACAGTGCTGTCTCTCGGATAGTGTATTGTTGTTATTTTTGTTACTCACAGCACCTTCTTTTATTACATAGTCCACTCTCTTGTTAAATGTAAAATGACTGCTGATGTAGTAGCCGGTGACCAGACAACCAGTCCATCAGCTCCTTCATTAGAAAAGAAGCTTTCCCATTCTCCATCAGCCATCATTGCATTACACAGCTAATAAGACAGGACAGTATGTAACAAAAAACAGGGCTCTATATAATCCAATATGTAAGTGACGATGTTGTGCATAACAAGAGATGGCACTGTATAATAAGGGACTGCAAAATACATAATAAAGGAGACTATGTAATGCATATACATGTATGTGTGTGTGGCTATATACAAAAAATGCTCAAAAAAATAAAGGGAACACTTAAATAACAGAATATAACTCCAAGTAAACCAAATTTATGTGAAATCAAACTGTCCACTTAGGAAGCAACACTCTTTGACAATCAATTTCACATGCTATTGTGCAAATGGAATAGACAACATATGGAAATTATTGGTAATTATCAAGTCACACTCAATAAAGGAGTGGTTCTGCAGGTGGGGACCACAGATCACATCTCAGTACCAATGCTTTCTGGCTGATGTTTTGGTCACTTTTGAATGTTGATTGTGCTTTCACACTCGTGATAGCATGAGACGGACTCTACAATACACACAAGTGGCTCAGGTAGTGCAGCTCATCCAGGATGGCACATCAATGCGAGTTGTGGCAGGAAGGTTTGCTGTGTCTGTCAGAGTAGTGTCCAGAGGATGGAGGCGCTACCAGGAGACAGGCCAGCAGACATGGAGGGGGCCATAGGAGGGCGACTACCCAGCAGCAGGACCACACCTCAGCCTTTGTTCAAGGAGGAACAGGAGGAGCACTGCCAGAGCCCTGCAAAATGACCTCCAGCAGGCCACAAATGTGCATATGTCTGCACAAACGTTAGAAACTGACTCCATGAGGATGTTCTGAGTGCCCGTCGTCCACAGATGGGGGTCGTGCTCACAGCCCAACACCGTGCAGGATGATTGGCATTTGCTACAGAAAACCAGGATTGGCAAATTCGCCACTGGCACTCTGTGCTCTTCGCAGATGAAAGCAGGTTCACACTGAGCACATGTGACAGACATGATAGAGTCTGGAGACGCTGTGGAGAGTGATCTGCTGCTTGAAACATCCTTCAGCATGACAGGTTTGGCAGTAGGTCAGTAGTGGTGTGGGGTGGCATTTCTTTGGAGGGCCGCACAGCCCTCCATGTGCTCACCAGAGGTAAGAATTAGAACAAAAGTCAAAATAAGCACAGAATAAAACCAAGGCCGAGGGAGGCATGGGCCTTGCCCCCTAAGTGTATGCATAAATGCAAAAAAAATCATCAGTTGGTGTACTACTCCCAAATTTATGAAAACACAGAACACCATGGAGTATTATAAACACCAAGAGGTAGCATAAAATCGAATAATTATTTATTAGACAAAATTCCATACATGTAAAATATTACAAGATAATAGAACAAAGAAAGAGGGACAAGTATAGAGACCTGCTGGTACAGCAGGTGAACCAAATGATAAAGAAATAATCAAAACGCTAAGGGTGTATGAACATGAAGCCTCAATGATTTCAATCTATATAAACATCATATTAGTAATGGATACAGGTGAAGGGAGCTGCCAATGCATATCATAAGGTGAGTCCCACAGGGCAAACCCCCCAGAGAGGAAATCACATGTACCCATAAGGCTGTTTATAACTCACACATAATGCCTAAATAAGCTATAGGTCCTCCTGCTGAGACCCCTTGATGCGCATTTCGCGTATATGCTTCTTCAAGAAGGGGAATGTACTGTATAGTGCAGTATCCCATGGGGTTTAAATAGTAATGCCTCAAATTACCAGTACATTGGGCGCGCGTGTCCCAGAAGTCACACGCCGGAAACAAACTCAGTTCACCGCGGCCGTCAAAAGCGGTGTGTGCATGCGGGCAAAAGGTGCGCCCAATGACATCAACAAACATGCGCACACCACCCCAGTCAATAGCCGCAGGTAAACATGGGCGGTGTACAAATCCCAGTGCGCGTGCACACCCACCGGTGGACATTTTGCTGGAGACCAAGGCGGCAGCCATTTCCCCGTGGACTAAAGAGACGGAGAAGAGGAGTGATGAATACGAATAGAGACATAAGATAAAAGGTAAAATTACAAGTGTGCAGATGTGAAAACGAAGAAAAAGTAATCCAAATCATTGGTTTTGTTACGTTGACAATGTTTTGATGATTTGGAGGGGTGACGAGACCAGCCTATCCCAGTTCATGCAGTTACTTAACACTAATCCATTTAATTTGAAATTCACATATAAATATCATACGCACCAAATTGATTTCCTTGATATAACCTTGTGTGTTGCAGAGGATGGACATATTGAAACGGATCTGTACCGCAAGGACATGGTGGTGAATTTGTTATTGCATGCCTCCTCGGCACACAATTATTCCACCATCAAAGCCATCCCAGTTGGTCAATTCTTGAGGAATAGGCGGGTATGCTCAACGGCAGCCTGCTTCAAACAACAGTCAGTGGTCCTTGCGGACCGCTTTAGAGAGAGGGGATCCAGCCGTCAGTGTATTAAGAGAGGATATAGATGGGCTAGAGACACAAGAAGAGAGGATCTTCTTGTGCCTAGGAACCAGCACTGGGAGGAAACCAATGAGATTAGGTTCATCTCGACCTCCAATTGCCGTTGGGAGCAGATCCATGAAATCTTGACTAAGCACTGGTTGGTTTAACATACTGACAATGCACTATCAGCACATCTACCCCCGCGTCCATACATGACACAACACAGGGGGAAAAACTTGAAGGACTATCTTGTGAGAAGCCACTTTGTTACGAAACCCAAGACCATTTTTAATGCTGGGGCTCCTAAAGTTGGCTGTTTCCCCTGCGGTTCGTGTGTCACGTGTCCCAATGTTATATGGAGTAATACTTTTCCATCTTCAGATGGGAGCAGGGAATTCAAGATCCGGGAGTATATTTCATGTAATTCTACCCATATAATTTATTATGCTACCTGCCCCTGCTCCGCATGTACCGGTGATTTGAGGCATTACTATTTAAACCCCATGGGATACTGCACTATACATTCCCCTTCTTGAAGAAGCATATACTCGAAACGCACGTCAAGGGGTCTCAGTAGGAGGACCTATAGCTTATTTAGGCATTATGGGTGAATTATAAACAGCCTTATGGGTACGTGTGATTTCCTCTCTGGGGGGGTTTGCCCTGTAGGATTCACCTTATGATATGCATTGGCAGCTCCGTTCACCTGTATCCATTACTAATATGATGTTTATATAGATTGAAATCATTGAGGCTTCATGTTAATACACCCTTAGCGTTTTGATTATTTCTTTATCATTTGGTTCACCTGCTGTACCAGCAGGTCTCTCTACTTGTCCCTCTTTCTTTGTTCTATTATCTTGTAATATTTTACATGTATGGAATTTTGTCTAATAAATGATTATGCGATTTTATGCTACCTCTTGGCATTCATTATACTCCATGGTGCTCTGTGTGCTCACCAGAGGTAGCCTGACTGCCATTAGGTACCGAGATGAGAACCACAGATCCCTTGTGAGACCATATGCTGCTGCGGTTGGCCCTGGGTTCCTCCTAATGCAGGACAATGCCAGACCTCATGTGACTGCAGTGTGTCAACAGTTACTGCAAGGTGAAAGCATTGAAGCTATGGACCGACCCACCCATTCCCGAGACCTAAATCCGATTGAACACATCTGGGACATCATGTCTCGCACCATCCACCAACATCACATTGCACCACAGACTGTCCAGGAGTTGGCGGATGCTTTAGTCCAGGTCTGGGAGGAGATCCCTCAGGAGACCATCCGCCGCCTCATCAGGAGCATGCCCAGGCATTGTAGGGAGGTCATACAGGCACATGGAGGTAACACACACACAACTGAACATCATTTCCTTGTCTTGAGGCATTTCCAGCGAAGATGGATCAGCCTGTAATTTGATTTTCTACTTTGATTTTGAGCATCATTCAATTTCCAGACCTCCATGGGATATTCATTTTGATTTACATTGATCATTTTTATGTTTTATTGTTCTCAACATATTCCACTATGTAATGGATAAAGTTTTGCAACTGAAATATTTAATTCAGTGATACCTAGGATGTGGCATTTTAGTGTTCCCTTTATTTTTTGAGCAGTGTATTTTTTTTAACTTTATTACACTGTCCCAGTATGAGACATTAGACAGACAGGGAAGGAGGCATGCCAGTGCCTGCTATCAGCAGGTGCTCACAAGCAACCTTCCCTGAAGGACCTTAAGACCATCTTGGTGCTGGAGGTCTCCATGGAGACCATCAGTACAAGTAATTGCATCTTGTTGTTCTGATGGAAGCACGCAGGGAACCCCCTTCTCTATGCTGCTGTCACTACTGAAAGCGGATTAATAGGGGTTAAATGCCCACGATCGGTGCTAGCACCGATCGTGGGTGTTGCTGTGGGGTGTCAGCTGTGACATACAGCCGACACCCACATGCAATCGCCGCGGAGCTCAGCGTGAGTCTGCGTGATAACGGTGCTGCACAAGTACCTCACTCGGCATGAACGCACCTCCTGCAGAGCAGTACTAGCATAGCGCAAAAGAGTTAAAGGCTTAAGCTGGTTTCATACATGAAAAACAGTTAGTATTTTTTCAGTGTGCTGGACCCTGTATTTCAGTTTTTATAATATTTTTCACTAGTATGAAAGAAAAAAACTTCTTAACAACTAACACCCGTTAACCAATAAAATATGGACAGCACACAAACGACATACCATATATGAGCTTCTTTGTTTTTTGTTTTTTTTTCCACAATAATGTAATAAGTTTCATTTGTTAATACTTAATAAATTCTGCTGTACACCTTATAGTATAACCATAATTAATTTTTTACTCAAATAATATATGTTCACTCAAGATTCCTAAATTCTTGTTTAACCCAGAATGATGTATTCTACTATCATACAGTAGTGCTTTTTTCAGCTGTAATTTGGAAGTTTGATTTGAATCAAAACAAATGCCTTTAAGTCGATGGCATCTGAATATTAGAATATTTAATAGAAAATACTCTTTAAGAAATATTATATACAACTCATAAAATAAATAGATAAGTGAAATAATAATACATCTTTTCACACTATTTCTTTTATTAAACATTTACATGACTTTATATTATTGTGCCTTAAAATAAATTGAATTCTTTTGCGTGTGGTCACAATTTCAGCTATTCCTAAGAGAATTTAAAATTGCTGGCCTTTTATGCGGAAAAGTTTTCTGACTTTGAATTAATTTTATTTTTCAACTAGTTGAGGTTCTATTGTTGCTGGTTTGCAAAGAAGAGCAAGTGAGGGTTAAGTGTAGGAACCATTCAAATTGTCACAGTGAACTGCAGGGGGACAAGAGCAGCAGCTTTAAAGTAATTGACTAATACAGTAAGGATATTAAAGTCATTTAGTGCCAAAAGGGAACACACTGATCCCTGACCTTGAGCCACTTTGGAGTAATCTAGTATTCAATCCAGCGTGTAATGACTGCCAGACCTGTCAATCCAACAAGCTCTCCAGTCAAATGCCTTTGGCTACGATTGGCTTATGGAAAAAGGACAAAAATGTGAGGAAATGCCGTTCATTTCAGGCTGAGTGAAATAATGTCATTGCTCTAATGTACTATATAATGTCCATGCACGGCTTAATCTATTTAGACCTATGTCACAAGTGCATTATTCCCTAGAGGTCTTCACTTGTTTTCCTTATTCTACAGTAGCTTAACTAAGTTCTAAAGTGAAATGAATACATTCAATAGAATAAACTATTTCTGTGAATTTTAAAAAGGAGAGGAAAGGTCACCTATTGCCATTCAACAGCATGAACTGAGAAAAATAAATGGTTATGATAGCAAACTGGAGTGGTTATTTTAATTCTTTCAGGCAGATAACTAAACTGTCAGCTGGTTGCATTTCTTTATAAAATATTACCTTATAATATGGATCGTTTTCCAATGAATTTTAAATTATTAGCAAAAATTAATGATCACATAGGTTACAATATCCAGTAGAACATATTCACCTTGCATTTAGCCAAGCAACTTTTCTATAGAAATTTATTAAGTTAAGAAGCATGTCTTAGATTGTCAGATACATGTAACTTTCCCTATTTCTGGCACAAGAATAATTTTTTTATTGTTTAAATTTCCTACAAAACTTTGTACGTAATAAGAATGACAGTGGGATACATACATCTTTAAGAAATGAATTTTAATGATTAAGAATTTTACTGCATTTAAATGATCAATATATCTATTTTTCATATTGCACATATTTACATTTTTGTAATAGCCAAAAACTATGCATAACTTTTTAAGATCTGCTAAAAAGCTGAAATAAAAGGACAATTTGTTATTTATCTCACCAAAGTATCTGATAATCTTCCAACAGGCCTAGGTTCTGACCAACTAAAGGACCCCTAAAAGTCAAGCAGAAGACTCCCTTAATCCTATTTGACTTTGTAGACATCAGGATTATTTTTGTTGTTGTTGATTTTGTAATTATCATTTACAACAAATACGGTTGTAAATTAATTCACTGTTTAGGACAAACCAGTAATAAAATTTGAATTTGCCAGGTTTGGAAAATTTTTCCCCAAAATTAAATTTGCACCTCAGCATAGGAATGGATGGTAAACAGTAGTAGCCAACAGCTTCTTTGACCAAGGGAGGGTACATTCAAGAACTGTTGTGCAGCATCGCATAAGAGTTTATGTAATATCTAGTTACATAGTGCCCTGCCCCAAGGACTTTGAGAAAACAACAAAGGAGCATGTAAAGATCTACAATATTTATTGGTAACGATGTAATTTGTCCAAGGTGGAGAAACCAGTCCACCTCAAAGAGTGTACCATCTTAGAACAATAATATGGCAAGGACTACCACAACAGAGGGGAGAAGAAATACTTATTCTTGTGAGCAAAGAGGACATCAAACAAACTGGCAAAGTTTAGATTATTCATAAAGGGTAAGGACTTGCTATACCTGAAGGAGTTTGTATGCCTTGGTAAGAGAACTGGGTTCAGTGTGTGAGGGACTGTGAAAGATGTACTTCAGGTGCATGCATTGTGGCCTGATTAGCTACTGCAGCATTTTTACACCATTGGAATGTGACAATGAGAGGTCTTGTTACCATATGACTGTTCAGTACTTGGATATTGATGCAGCAAATGGATGACTGTTTTGTGTGTGGGTGGTGGCTGTGTAAAAATTGTGAGAATGGGGGTGATGTATGTCAGAATGACTTTTCTTTGGAGCTAAACTTTAACTGTATCTCCAATACTGTAGAGATATGATTGTAATGATGGAGTTTGCACAACAATAATTTTTGAAGCTTTGTTATTATTATTATTTCTTTTAAAGATCCCTAAATGACATGGCATTTAATATATGTAAATAAAGAGTAGATGACTGTGGAGACACAGGGGTCAGTGGGTTCTCTCATCTGCTGGCCCACCTGTCTTTAGAAAGACTGCATTGACCAGGGCTCATGAGTGCCTGTTCTCTCACCCTGTGGGCAGAACACTACTCAGACAACACAGGGTGAGGGTAAAACAGTGTGGAAATAATTTATTGAACCACCAACACACAAAAGCACACAAAACAGTCCCAGCAAATGCCAAAGATGGTGCAAATTACAGAGTCTCACCCTTCTGAATACTTGCTAGGATTAGAGCTGTTTCCAGTGCCGCATACCCCCACCAGTGGCTCCCTGCTTCTGGCGGACCCCCACATTGAGGAGGTAATGGCAAGCTTAAGAAGCTGACCAAGAGCAGTGAGGTATGTGGCCAGGTGACCCAATTGTCCCAACCTGGCTTCATTAAGACGTCTCTGGGGTTTCAGTGATGGTCAATGAAGCAGTCCTGTGTTCCACCAGCTGGGGCTGTAGTCCCCCTAAGCTGAGACTCTGGAGAGTGACTTAGACCAGAAGAAAAAGTGTGGCATTTGGCAAATATTAATAATTATGGTAATCCTAATTGACCTAAAAACGGGAAAAGTTTATTCTTATTTCATGTAAAATATTGATAAAAACATGAATTTATGTATTTTTACATAGTGTATGTAAGTTCTGGTTTCAACTGTAGGTTTAATTCAGCGTAATGCGTAAGTGTCGCAAATCAAATTTTTTTAATTATATACTGTATTTTATTATTGACTTTTATTATCAAATATGCTAAGTATCGGTTGTTTGTACGCTTATTCCTCCCATGGTTGTTTTACTGTAACTCGTCAGCTTATTGTTCATCCTGCATGAAGGTAGCATTTACAGACTAACTCTTCTTTCATGGAGCTCATGTGACAGAATAGTGACTCTGTTGTACTGTTGCTTCAGCCGTTCAGAGATCTGAAAATAATAATAATAATCTTTATTTTTATATAGCGCTAACATATTCCGCAGCGCTTTACAGTTTTTGCTCACATTTTCATCACTGTCCCCGTTGGGGCTCACAATCTAAATTCCCTCTCAGTATGTCTTTGGAATGTGGGAGGAAACCAGAGTGCCCGGAGGAAACCCACGCAAACACGGAGAGACCATACAAACTCTTTGCAGTTGTTGTCCTGGGTGGGATTAGAATCCAGGACCCCAGCGCTGCAAGGCTGCTGTGCTAACCACTGCGCCACCATGCTGCCCCTGATGATGAGGCAAAATGATAAGGCAAATTAATAACAGGGTATATAACAAGGTATTATTATTTATAGCTTCAAATCTATTTATTTTTTAAAGTAATGTTCCAGAATATTAAAACATAAAATAGAAAAAAATCTATTTTAATGGAACACCAACCTAGGTTAGCAGTAAAAAATAGCATAATGTAATTGTGCAATTAAATTGTCTTTAACTTTTATATATAGAAACATAGGTGCACTGTACTTAGTGTAGACATTCTTTAAATTGATGCATGAGGTATAAGATAAAAGGTTATTTTTCTGTTGTACAATGATCCTTTAACTACTAAGGAAGGTTTGATTTCGAAGTGTAATTACCAATATAATTTTCTTTGAGAAATGTCTCTGCACAGAATACACACTTAAGACCTAGGAAATAGAGCAGTTACATCATTTTGATGTGTGTCACTGGTAGATTTTTCAATCCTACTAAAGGTAAGACAGCATGGTATATTCAATATATCAAAACAACTACTTTGGGTTTTGTGATATACATCATAATATAAATATGACTATTACAGCACAACTTGGGGACCATTAAATCATTCTGAACCATTGTTACATTCCATTAGTGTCAATGGTAATACTACATGAAAGGCTTTATTACAAACTTCACCTTGGTAGGCCATTGTCTGTAATAACCATTTCTTTATGAAGTAGTATCATATTTCTAACAAGAAAATAAAGAATTGCTTAAATAGCATTTCCCTCCTATGTTGTTCTCTAATGAAAATTACTCATACTTTTCACAAACTTCAAAATTGACATTAGCCAGAAAATATAGCCAAGACTGTAAGTGGCTATACTATACAATATAATTTAATATATAATGCTATCTATTCTACTGGATAATCTATAAGTTTAATGAGCAGACAATAGAAGACACCTCAGGAAAAATAGGTTTACCCCTTCACCCCCCTCCCCCCCCCAAGACTGCTTCCACCTTCATCATCAGGCCAAATTTTACAATTCTAATCAGTGGTATGTGGTAAGAACTCTGGAAATGTTTCAATGGATCACACTGATTCTGAGATTGTTTTATCATAACTTATTGTACTTCATGATAGTGGTAATATTTGTTTGATATGACATGCATTTATTTGTGAAAAAATTGGAAATTTGGCCAAAATTTTGTAACTTTCAAAATTTTTATTTTTATGCCCTAAAACCAGAGAGTTACATCACAAAAAATAGTTAATAAATAACAGTTTCCACATGCATACTTTACATAAGCACAATTATTGAAGCATATTTTTTTGGTTATGAAGTTAGAAGCAATTTCTTATTTTTCCAACAAAATTTACAAAGCCATTTTTTTTAGGGACGAAATCACATTTTAAGTGACTTTGAGTGGCCTTTATGACAGATAGCCAAAATTGACGCAATTTTAAAAA
Organism: Ranitomeya imitator; assembly: GCF_032444005.1. Lineage (NCBI taxonomy): Eukaryota > Metazoa > Chordata > Amphibia > Anura > Dendrobatidae > Ranitomeya > Ranitomeya imitator. Next base: position 309,722,717 of record NC_091285.1, on the reverse strand, counting down.
CTGTAGCTCTCATGAAATAGGAAGAAGTTCTTATTACTTCAATTACACATACACAGCTCTCAGCTGCAGCTTCCTCTGCCTGCCAGCATAGGCTGGTATTCTAAACCACTCTTACTCCACCCCCCTGCTATATAGCTGTAATGTGAGACCTGCAAGCCAGCAACATTCACTGAGGAATTTTTATGGCTTTGAGCTGGGAAAGCCAGTCTTCTGTCTAAACACCTCATCCGCCCTCCCACCTGATACCAGCTATAACTGGTACAGCAACTTTCCAACGACATGGGACTCCTTTGTTCTTGAAAAGTTATGTATAATGGCAATGATCAGGGATAGAGATAGAAAGGTTACATATTCCGGATGTCCACCAAGAGATCTATTACTCACTGAAATCGCTAAGATCAAAACCCAATCAAATGCAAGACATGGATTTCTCCGTAAGTTGGTCATATATCTACTCTGTGTTTATACTTAAAGGAACCACCATGACATTGTGAGCCTCATGATCATTGTGTCGTTCTTCTACGAGGTTCATGCAGTGAGTTATGTATAGAAATGGCTATATATAAGATAAGTGAGCCATCAGTTTTCACCAGTCTTTTGTCCTGGGTCTAGCTGAAAGCCTTTCATGCACTGGGATATATGTCTGCCCTTCCCCCAAGCCACAT
>NC_091285.1:309414552-309417052 GCF_032444005.1 Ranitomeya imitator | reverse complement strand
AGATTCATTATCCACCAACTGAAATTTGTCAGGTCTTTTATTGTTTTACTACTGATGATTTTGGCATACAACTCCTGATAACCCAAAAAACCTGTCTCAATAAATTAGCATATCAAGAAAAGGTTCTCTAAACGACCTATTACCCTAATCTTCTGAATCAACTAATTAACTCTAAACACATGCAAAAGATACCTGAGGCTTTTATAAACTCCCTGCCTGGTTCATTACTCAAAACCCCCATCATGGGTAAGACTAGCGACCTGACAGATGTCAAGAAGGCCATCATTGACACCCTCAAGCAAGAGGGTAAGAAAAAGAAAGAAATTTCTCAACAAATAGGCTGTTCCCAGAGTGCTGTATCAAGGCACCTCAATGGTAAGTCTGTTGGAAGGAAACAATGTGGCAGAAAACGCTGTACAACGAGAAGAGGAGACCGGACCCTGAGGAAGATTGTGGAGAAGGACCGATTCCAGACCTTGGGGAACCTGAGGAAGCAGTGGACTGAGTCTGGTGTGGAAACATCCAGAGCCACCGTGCACAGGCGTGTGCAGGAAATGGGCTACAGGTGCCGCATTCCCCAGGTAAAGCCACTTTTGAACCATAAACAGCGGCAGAGGCGCCTGACCTGGGCTACAGAGAAGCAGCACTGGACTGTTGCTAAGTGGTCCCAAGTACTTTTTTCTGATGAAAGCAAATTTTGCATGTCATTCGGAAATCAAGGTGCCAGAGTCTGGAGGAAGACTGGGGAGAAGGAAATGCCAAAATGCCTGAAGTCCAGTGTCAAGTACCCACAGTCAGTGATGGTGTGGGGTGCCATGTCAGCTGCTGGTGTTGGTCCACTGTGTTTCATCAAGGGCAGGGTCAATGCAGCTAGCTATCAGGAGATTTTGGAGCACTTCATGCTTCCATCGGCTGAAATGCTTTATGGAGATGAAGATTTCATTTTTCAGCACGACCTGGCACCTGCTCATAGTGCCAAAACCACTGGTAAATGGTTTACTGACCATGGTATTACTGTGCTCAATTGGCCTGCCAACTCTCCTGACCTGAACCCCATAGAGAATCTGTGGGATATTGTGAAGAGAAAGTTGAGAGACGCAAGACCCAACACTCTGGATGAGCTTAAGGCCGCTATTGAAGCATCCTGGGCCTCCATGACATCTCAGCAGTGTCACAGGCTGATTGCCTCCATGCCACGCCGCATTGAAGCAGTCATTTCTGCAAAAGGATTCCCGACCAAGTATTGAGTGCATAACTGAACATTATTATTTGATGGTTTTTTTGTTTGTTATTAAAAAACACTTTTATTTGATTGGATGGGTGAAATATGCTAATTTATTGAGACAGGTTTTTTGGGTTATCAGGAGTTGTATGCCAAAATCATCAGTATTAAAACAATAAAAGACCTGACAAATTTCAGTTGGTGGATAATGAATCTATAATATATGAAAGTTTAATTGTAATCATTACATTATGGTAAATAATGAAATTTAACACTATATGCTAATTTTTTGAGAAGGACCTGTATGTAGCTCTCTCTATATATACATGTAAAAACAAGCACATATAAATATCCATGTATATATACATATTTGCTAATATATGTATACATATATATATATATCCTATTCAATTATTAGTTATTAAATGCTAAAATATTATTACATACCTATTTTACTTATATTTGTACTGTTTATTTTTCTTACGTCAAATATCCGAATATCAGAAAATCAGCCCTTTTCAATATACATGTTCTAAAAGTTTTCAAAATACTAAAAGAAGTATGGTATTACATTTCAGAGTCTTTATTCTAATTGCTCTAATTTTCTTAAGATTTTAATTGATTTGTTTCAAGTATTTTAAAACCAATAACAGATACATAAAAATAAATCAATCCTAATCGTTGTGGGATAATCTGTAACACTGTTGCATTTGTTTTTTCTTCCAGCTTAAATACAGTGTATGAAGAAGGTTTAACAAGTGGTATTTTATAAATATAATTTTTTTTTGTTGAAGGACCACAGTTAAGTCATCTAATTGCGAGGATGTTAAACGTAGCTTATAGACATTTCCTCCTTTATCTTGATAAGCAATAGACCAAAGCAAATAAATGTGGAAGCATATTGTACTTGCTGAACATTTAATTAAACATTCTGTTCCAAAAATGCAGCACACAGCCATGTTATTTGATCAAGTATATTGAACAGCACAGTAGACATCACTGTGGCATTCTTCATTCCATTTAACGTAATAATGTAATCACAATAATGAGACTGGAAATATTTTCTGTAGTCAGAAGATGGCCCTAGTGCTTTAATTTTGCAGCTTGATCCAGGTTGATATCACTTTAGAAATCTATGAATTTCCCCGTGCATTCTTTTGCTGTTCCTTCCACTGATAACTATAACTAAAATGCATAAATACAAATATACAAATGCAAAATGGACATTAACCTAACTTAGAGTGCTGTGCAATCACCTAAATATAATCTACAGAGATT